>NC_134894.1:15367502-15377502 GCF_041734735.1 Babylonia areolata | reverse complement strand
CTTGCCTCACGCACAAGCTGTATTAGCAGTTTTCGCAGCTAGCCCACGTGCAGATTGTGTGACGTCACTCTGCTTACATCATTTTGTTCTCGCCCAGTGTCGCATCGCGGTACGTCATTGGCTGAGCGGAAACTGTAATTAATTAATACCTCTTTTATCAGATCAGTAAACTACAAGTATTATATACTGGCAAAATCGTCGCAATTCCATTTTTAAGTCTATTCCATTTATGTTCGCCTACGTTAAACTGATTTAACGCAGTTTTTAATTTTCAGCGACGAGCTCGTTAAAACTGACCCTGTTCAGGTGACTTAAATTAAGATTATAAATTTAGCATTAATAATCAACACCTCATTTTATACTCATTATAAAGTAGGTGTTGAGCTCTTTCTTTTGCAACTTATCCGACGTAACTCGGTTCAGAAATCATCTAGAAATCTGTCACTGAACACCTTGTAAGAAGCACACTTGTTGTCAGATTTCTCCGGATTAGTGACGATCTGGTTTGCAGCACACGTGATTGTCTTTGTAGTTCGCTTAATCTGTATAAACTGGCAGAGCGGGTAATGAGTGGTCAAACAACTCCAACTGAACAAACTTGACCTTAAGGGTGTAGACGCTAATAGGTCGTTAAACTCCAAATAGGAGGAATGAGTGGTCACTTCACACCTGAGCCAGCCCGTGGCCAGCACCTGCTCTATTTCTCCCTTGCCGTGTCGCGATCAGTGTTGTTCCCACAACAGCGACATCTCACTACGTATTGCTGTGAGTACTAGTGTGCAGAATGTGCTGATGATTTGTAAAATGTATTCTTCGACACAGTACTTGTGTTCATATGAGTATGTTGATGTTGCTTTGTTCAGTTAATTCTTTGTTTAGTTATGGCTTTGACATGTTAGGCACAGCTCGGCTATGATTGATCTAGAAAATCGCCATGTCGTCATATGCTCGTAGAAGTAGTCCATTTGATTCTTTTTAACGTCAATGACGTCTCGGGACACAAGCTAGTTTGTTCCAGAATGTTCTAGTGGATGACTCATTCTTTCTCATCTGCTGTCACTGAAGGTTAGGTTACTTATCCCCGCTTCAGCAGAGGCGATTTAAATGTTGAGCACAAGCTTAGCTATGTTCATATTTGGCTTTGATGCAACGGATACCTTGTGTAAGTTCATTCACCACTTAATGGTTAAGCCATGATGGTGCTTCACTTACTCTCTGGTCTGTCAGGTTGCCAGTATTATATCTAAGCCACTGATTCTCCATCTTGTTTACTATTCACGTATTATCTTACATGCTGATATCAGTTGTACTGCTACAGTGTGCTCAGTACTCTAAGATGTGTGTAGCATTCCGTTGAGGTGATTACAAGATAGTGTTTGATTAATATCAGTTATTGGTTAAAACCACCTGATATGTATCAGTCTGTTAATTGTAAGTTAGTTATCATGCTCTCTCCTATACGGCTTACTCCCGTATAGTGCTACATGATAAACTGATTCATTTGAGTCACTTTGACACAGTATGAGTTTTACTTAATTTATACTGTCAGTGTACCTTCAGTAAATCAGCTTAGCCCCAACCACTGTAACTGCACTGTTTAAATGTATTAGAAAAGTCTTTGTCTGTCAGTGTTTGGTTTTCACACGTATGCATTATTTTTAGGGGTGGCTTAGTCCAGACCAAGTAATGGTCATTCCATCTCAGTTATCATGCTTTCTCCTATACGGCATAATCCGGTATAGTGCCACATGATGATTGATTCATTTGAGTCGCTTTAGATTTAATACAGCTGAAATAGTTTTTCATAAATTAGGTTATTTGGGTACTTTACTAATTAAGCATAACCCTAGCGCTTTAGTTGCATTGTCTTGGGGACCTGGTGAAGGATAATATACATGTTAATTTTATGAGTTTACTGTGTATATGTACTTGATAATGATTTTATTTTATAAGTTATATGTTAGATATTTTATGTATTAAGTTTGAGGTTTGATTTTCCATTTGGAGTTGGTAGGATGAGTTTGTTGTATTTTGATAATTATGTTGTTATTATTTACTATAAGGTATGTTAGTATTAATGGTACTTGACTAAGGGAGTTGCATAATATGAGTATTATAGGGGTACCAGGTAAGATATTAGTGTATTATATGTTAAGATTATATTTTGACATAGTGTAAGTTACACATAGTTTTATATTTGGCAGAGTATTTGTAGTATATTATATGGTTTTAGTTAGGTTATGATTTTTAGTTGCCCTAGTTGTTGGTATTGTAATTTGAGAATTTAATGCCTAGATTTTAGATAAGTAGTTGTTTTGGGCAAATACCAAACCCAGAGGTAGGCACAGCACTGTGTATGCTCCTTGCTACCCACATCCATGAATGAATGACTTCCCACTTATGGTGCTTCTGGTGTTCATGTATTGTAGAATATGGGTTTTGTGTTTCGGTTTGGTTTTGGTTCCCTCCTGTATACTTTGTTGGTACTCTACCAGTCTTGGTCTTTGCCTCATGTATGCTCATTGTTATACGTACATGTAATATTGACATTGTATTTATGGCTTTTATTTGTTTGTGTCTTGCAGGCACTGTTTTCCTGTAGTAACTGTAGTGAATAAACCATTGAAAGGGCGTCCGCTTTCATATGCTTCTGCCTGCACGGGAACCTGCTGTCTTCTACTACTCCTAATCACTCATTCCATTCCTACACCCTTAACCCCTATCCTACCTATCCCTATCTCCACTCCACTCCAATCATACCCTTATCCCGACAACATCACAAATTGGCGCTTCGAGCAGGATTTCCTAAGGAGCAGAAAGTCACCATCCATACGACAACAGTGCAGCTGAATACTGCAAACCGAACAATGGCAAACGGAGCACACGCCATCACCCTCCGCCCCCACAAGCTGCCCAAGTTCTCAGGGGAAGAAGGGACGTTAGATGTCGAGGACTTCATCCGCGAGGTAAGGCTGTCCCTTGAATTCCAGCCCTTACCAGACTCAGTAGCAGCGGGGTGGCTCCTCGCTTCGCTGGAAGGCCGGGCCCGACAGGAAATCGTCAGACTGCCAGCTGCTGACGTAAATTCGCCAGACAAAATTTTGGAGTTGATCAAGGAAAACTGGGGGGAGCAGCGCGATGGCCCCACACTGACAGCTGCCTTCTGTAAACGCCAACAGGGCGTTGGGGAAACAGTGAGGGAGTATGCCTCTCAGTTACGGACTCTTTGGATGAAAGCTAACCGCGCACAGGCCCACGTACTGCCGCCAGAAGTACTCTGTCCGACTTTCGCCAATGGCCTTCACCCAGCTGCTTTGCGTTGTGACATAAAGCGGGTTCTCAGGGAACACCCAGGCACCACCTTTGAAGAGGCCAAAAGGGAGGCCCAGAGGTGGATGAGAGAGGACAACCCAGACCCATTAGACCAGTTTGCGGTGGCAAGAATCGCTCGACTGGAGGCTCGAATTGAGGCCCTCACCACCGCACGGGCATCTGCCCCTACACCTGCACCTGCACCTACACCTGCACCTGCTGGCCAGAGGGAAGTCGCAATAATAATTGATGTGTGCATGGTGATAAGTGAAGGGTGTGTCAGTTGGGTTTTTTTTTTCTCTTTGATTTTTGCTGACGGGCATTTTATTTATTTTAAGTTAGCCTAAAGAAAATTTTCTGTTTTTGGTTGAAGCAGATAATAAAGTATTTTGAATTGAACTGAATTGAATTGAATACCACACTGCTACTATATCTACTACTTCTGTTTCTGATGCTGCAATGTATCATCTTTTTTGTGTGTGTCGATAATAATAATAATAATGGTATTTATATAGCGCTGAATCTTGTGCAGAGACAAATCAAAGCGCTTTCGCATTAGTCATTCACACGCATGCATAACTCTAAAACTGGAGAAACTGAAGACAAGGAAGAGGAAGGGAAGGGAGGCTATTTTGGGAAGAGGTGGGTTTTAAGGCCAGACTTGAAAGAGCTGAGTGTGGAGACCTGAGTAAGCGAAAGAGAAAGTTCATTCCAATTGCAAGGTCCAGAGACAGAGAAAGAACGGCGGCCAACAGTCGAGTGTTTGAATCTGGGTATGCGTAAACAGAGTGGATCTGAAGCCGATCGTAGTGAGCGAGATGGAGTGTAGAGGTGAAGGCAGCCGCAGAGATAGGAAGGGGCAGATTTGTGAATACATCTATAACATAGAGTGCTGATCTTGTACTTTATTCGGTGTGAGACAGGGAGCCAGTGGAGATGTTGCAAAAGAGGAGTGATGTGCTCAGATCTTTTATTTCTGAGGATGAGTCGGGCAGCAGAGTTTTGTATGCGCTGAAGGGACTGAAAACCAGACAATAGAGAGTTACAGTAGTCAAGGCGAGAGAGAATGAGAGAAACGACAAGTCTAGATGTTGCGTTAGTGGACAGATATTTCCAGACGGAACTGATGCGCCGCATTTGACAGTAGCAGGATTGACATGTCTGACTGATAAATTTTTGCATGGACAGTGTGTTATCAAGGACAACACCGAGGTTCCTGACTGACCTGGAAAGGGGGATGGATACAGGAAAGATAGCAGCGATGGCAACTACATAAACGATGGTTCATAGGTGTTGACTATTTTGGGCCTGGGGCTGGGCAACTAAGAGTGTCTTGAGTGTTGTCGGTTTTACTGCAGCTGTTGTTGTTACTGGCGGTGCCAATGGCGATGCCAGAGAGGGTGATGGGCGTGTTAATGCTTTTGAACCCTCTCCCTCTATTATTTAATGGATCAGCAAAGATCGTATTTTCATCACTGCTCTTTTTTGTGTGCTGAAAACATTTTCAACATGCTGCACTCAAACAGACAGAGAGTGGGTGAGAGAGAGAGAGAGAGAGAGAGAGAGAGAGAGAGAGAGAGAGAGAGAGAGAGAGGAGAATGTGAATGAGTGTGTGAGAGATAGATAGACACAGAGAGAGAAGAGAGAGAGAGGGAGAGAGAGAAGAGAGGGACAGACGGACGGAGAGAGAGATGGTTGGGGGGGGGTGGGGGGGGGCAGACAGTCAAATAGACAGACAGATAAACAGACAGACAAGCAGGCAGGCAGACAGAGGCAGAGACAGAAAATGTTGCAGAAAAAAAGAAAGAGATAGACACACACAAAGACATGTAGACCGACCGACAAACCGACCGACAGACAGGCAGACAGAGAGAGAGAGACACACAGAGAGAGACAGAGAGAGAGAGACACAGAGAGAGACACAGTGAGAGAGAGACAGACAGACAGACTGAGAGACTGACAGACAGTTAGACAGACATACAGACTGATATACGCAGACACAGAGAAAAGAGTTCAAAGAAAGCATTCGTTTCCAGATCGTGTCCAAAACGAATGTGACATGCGATGCCGTTCGGTGTGCGAC
This sequence comes from Babylonia areolata, assembly GCF_041734735.1. Classification (NCBI taxonomy): domain Eukaryota; kingdom Metazoa; phylum Mollusca; class Gastropoda; order Neogastropoda; family Buccinidae; genus Babylonia; species Babylonia areolata. The sequence continues at coordinate 15,372,107 of NC_134894.1, read as the reverse complement.
AGGTTAAATCCATCCTCAACAGGACTACCGTGTGACAGCCACACTAACACTACTCACCCCTGTACCCCCTCTCCTCTCCCCACTTCTCCTCTTCCAGATCCCCACCATCACAAACACCGCACCATGCTTCCCTCGCCGCCACCCCCCCCCCCCCCCCGCCCCCTCCCACCTTCATCCACTACAACTGTCCATGGGGCTGAAATAACTTTTCACTGAAGGCTGTTTTCCCTTGACACTAGTTGCTGCCTTGTGTCAAACCTTCCTCTTCGTTTTTACGTCCTCTTGTTGGGGTTCTCTATCTTATTCTTGTTGTTAATGTTGTTGTTGTTGTTTATTCATTTATTTATTTATTCAGTATTTTTACTTATTTATTTTATTTATTTATTTTTCAAAATTTAATCTTTTTTTTTTTTTCTCAAGGCCTGACTAAGCGCGTTGGGTTACGCTGCTTGGCAGATGTAGCGTAGCATATATGGATTTGACCGAACGCAGTGACGCCTCCTTGAGCTACTGATACTGATACTGTTGTTGTTGTTGTTCCTCCTCCTCTTCTTCTTCTTCTTCTCCTCCTCCACCCCCTGTTTTCAGGGAGGCCAAGAAAGACTATCATTACTTTAGTTTGATGAAGTAAACACGTGAGTCAACACATTGTTCGTTCAAAAATAACGTTCGGTTTGAAGACGATGTTTGATAATGACCCTCGCTTTTCTTGTCAAGTCCGAATTCCGACTGCTTCTTCTGTTCATTCTTTACTTTTCCTTTTTTTTTTTTTTATTTAACAGGCTATTGATGGTGTGGTCTTCCTCTTGGTTTTGAAGGAAGTCTTTTATGCCAGATCTTCCTGTTTGTAAACCGCTTTCAACACTATTTCATCACCATCATCATCATCATCATTATCATCATCATCGTCATCATGATGTTATTCTTCTAGTAATATTAGTAGCAGCAGCAGCAGCAGCTGTTGTTATTGTTGTTTTGTTGTTGTTGTTGCTCTTCTTCTTTCTTCTTCTCATCTTCTTCTTGTCGTTGGTATAGTAGTAGTAGTAGTAGTGGTAGTAGTAGTAGTAGTAGTAGTTGTTGTTGTTGTTGTTGTTGTTCTTCTCATCTTCTTCTTCTTCTTCTTCTTCTTCTTCTTCTTCTTCTTATTATTATTATCCGTACTTCCCTCCCTCCCCCTTCACCTACCCCACTCTCACCCAGTCTGTGTTCTGTTCAGTTCAGTTACATTCGATCCAGCTGGAATACGTGTGATTTATTCTGTTGGCTGAACTGAAGTCTGGCCTGGTTTAGTTTAATTTTCAGAGCCCAGTTCAGCTCAGTTCAGTTTTCGTTCAGCTGAACTGACTGACTTGACTGAACTAAAGCAACACGAAATCGATTCCATTGAACGGTCTGGCACTGTTCATCAGGTGTCTTTCAAAACTGCTGGGTTGCTCCAGTCAGAAATCCCCAAACCCCTGACGGCCGCTCCCCCTTAACCCCCTAACTCCCCCCCCCATCACCCACACACACACACACACACACACACACACACACACACACACACACACACACACACGTCGTTTCTCCTGGGAAAGAGAGTCTGGGTGGCAAGTTACAGTGTTTGATGTGGACGGACTAGGAACTGCTGTACTTATACGTTTTCTTTCTTTGTTTTCTTTTTCCCGTCCTTCCTTCCTTTCTTTCTTTCTTCTCCAGTGGTCTTAAGTGGATTATTCCTCAGTTTCACTGGAGTTTATATGAGTAAGGGAAGTTACACGTTACACGTAGGTTACACATTTTAGGACAACGCACCACGGAAAACACGGCACATGCACAAAACAGTACGCGCGCGCGCGCGAGCGCACACATACACACAAACACACAAGCGCGCGCGAGTGCTCCGAGTTCCCTGTTGCCATTAAGCTGTTTTCAACCAGAACTGGCAAGATATATATATATACATATAGTGTGTGTGTGTGTGTGTGTGTGTGTGTGTGTGTGTGTGTGTGAGAGAGAGAGAGAGAGAGAGAGAGAGAGAGTATTTCAACACAACTAAGTCTAGTGGAAGATCCTGTATGTGCTCACAGTAAACTGTCATTATATGTTTGTTGTGCTTAATTTGAGTGTCCATGATTCCTTTGATGGGTTTTACGACAATTAAATTGAGTTCCGAGTTCTGAGTTCATACAAGCACGTGCGCGCGCGCGCACACACACACACACACACACACACACACTCACACTAACACACACACACACACACACACACACACACACACACACACTATACGCACTTTACACCCGCTTTCATCTTCCATTGATCCCTCAGCCTCCTTGACCCCCCCCCTCCCCCCTCCAAAATCCCCCACTTTGCCCTTCTGGCGCCATCACACCCACACCACACCCCCGTCCCAAACACACACACACACAGAGATTCAGGACACAAAACTTCGTGCAAACGGCCCGCTATAGGCATCTATGTTTGAATGTATGTATGTATGTATGTATGGAGCGCGCTAATTGGACGTGCCTTTGGCTTCTCACGCTGTGAGATCAAACATCAGACGCACATAAGTGGGCCGTTTCCGATCTGAACGTCTTTCTCCTTTGCCCTCGTCACATCCAAACTTCTCGAGTTGCCCTCAGTGACGAAAGTTCAACTGCTCCCAAAGCGACCCTTTCTCTTTTATACTTTATCCATTTTCTTCTTCTTTTTTTTTTCTCACGGTTCTTGATCCATGACCTGAAAAGGCTGTTTTTCACTTCTTCTTTCAAGATCCGGTAAAACGTATGGAGACATTATTTCCATGAAAACTACTTGCGCTGATGAGATAAAGGCCGACATTTTTTTTTTTTTTTTTTTCCTTTTCTGTCAATTCTCGTTGGCGCTCCTGACCTCTCGCTACAGTGGAGCGAGAATGCGCGAAATGACAGCATGAGGGGGGTGAGGGGGGGGGGGGGGGGGGGGGGGGGGGGGGGGGGGGGGGGGTTGCAGACTTCCAGGGGGAAGTTCTTTCCCGCGATTCCCGTACCGGAGGGAGTTGTGTTTCGGTGGATGAATTTTGAATCATTTTGATTTGGTCCATCGCTAGCTCTCTCTCTTTCTCTGTCTACGTCTTTTTGTCTCTCTCTTTATGTCTCTGTCTGTCTGTCTGTCTCTTTCCCCCTCCCCCCCCCCCCCCCCGGCCCCCATAGACAAATAGTCATAGACAAATACAGTCCCATTCACAGCCTGCCTCTGTGTCTCTTTACCCGTTTGTTTAGGTGTTGTTTCTCTCTCTCTCTCCCCCTCTCTCTCTCTCTCTCTCTTTCTCTCCCTCTCTGTCTGTCTCTCTGTCTCTGTCTCGCTCTGCCTGTTCCTCCCTCCCCCACCTTCCTCCCCCCCCTCCCCCCCACATCCATTGTGTCACTTCATCTCCCTCACAACAACCTAACATTAGGACATTTATGTCTGTTGTAAGGCATCGCTTCTTTCCGTGTTCCGATTGCTTGGACTTCTGTTGATGATGACTTCATCTCCTTTTTCGTCTTCTCTCTCTGTCTCTCTCTCTGTCTCTGTCTCTGTCTCTGTCTCTCTCTCTCTCTCTCTCACCCTTACCCTCTCTCTCATGGTCTAACATTAATATTCTTTGTCACTGAGTATCTATCTATCTATCTATCGATCGATCTATCTGTCTGTCTGTCTGTCTGTCTAGTCCTCTATCTGTTTCTCTGTCTGCTTGTCTTTTTGTCTCCTCTCTCTCTGTGTCAGTCTCTGTCTGTCTGTCTGTCTTTCATTGTCTCACCCAGTCTCTCTTCTTCTGCCTCTGTCTCTCTCTCTCTGTCTCTCACTTTCTTGTCTTTTCGTCTCTGTGTCCGTCACTGTCTCTTTCTCTTAGTTTCTCCCTCCGTCTCACTGTCTCTTTCTCCATCTCTCTCTCCCTTTCCACTTAACAGTCTTTCATTCCATCCCAGTTACCAAACATACTGATTTGTTTTTTAATCGAGTTATGCCAAAGGACTTGTGTGCCCCTCCTTGCCCCTCCCATCAATTTAAGCCCTGGCATTTATTGAATTAGAGAGTGCTGTGTTTATCTCTGTCTGTCCGTCTATCTGCCTCTTTCTCTTTCTCTCTTATCTGTCTTTTATCTATCTGTCTCATCTTCTGTCTGTCTGTTTCTATGTCTGCCTGTCTTTCTGTATCCTTCTCTCTCTCATTCTGTCTATGTATCTCTGTCTGTCTGTCTGTCTTTCCCTGTCTCTGTCTCAGTCTGTCTATCTGTCTTGTCCTCTGACTGCCTGTCTTTCTGTCTCCTTTCTATCTCTCTCTCTCATTCTATGTCTCTTTGTATCTATCTATGTCTTTCTCTGCCTCTCTCAGTCTTTCTCTTTATGCCTTTCTTTCTGTGTCTCTCACTCTTTGTCTTTTCACCTCTGTCTTCGATACTTTCTCTCTCTCTCTCTCTGTCTCTCCATTTCATCCCCCCCCCCCCTCTCTCTGTGTCTCTCTCCCTCTCTCTGTGTCTCTTTCCCTCTCTCTATGTGTGTCTCTCTCCCCTCTCTCTCTCCCCCTCTCTCTCTCCTTTCACGTCTCTCTTTCTCTCTCTCTCTCTCTCTCTCTCTCTCTCTCTCTCTGTCCCTCACT
>NC_134894.1:15350002-15365002 GCF_041734735.1 Babylonia areolata | reverse complement strand
TTTACAAGTACATAATCATGATACCTGCATTAATGACAATAATGTATATGAATATGGTAATGAGAGAGATAGAGTGAGTGAGTGAGAGAGAGAGAGGATGAATGAATGAATGAATGAAGGAAGGAAGGAAGGAAGGAAGGAATAAATGAATGATAAATGAATGAATGAATGAATGGATCTTATTTCCGATAGCATTAGAGTAAGCAAACAATTGCTTTCTCCAGCAAGGGAAAAATGTCTGAAGAAAAGGTATGAAGAAGACCCCAAAAATGAATAAACGTTAACAAATTCATAGAAAAACGAGAAAAGAAACAACATTATAATAAGCATCATATTTATAAGAAACAACACGTAATTTATAGCATCATATTTATAAGAAACAACACGTAATTTATAGCATCATATTTATAAGAAACAACACGTAATTTATAGCATCATATTTATAAGAAACAACACGTAATTTATAAAAATGCCGCAGCGAGGGAGAGAGAGAGAGAGAGAGGCGGGGGCGAAAGCGACAGGAGATGAGATAGTATTTATAGAGAGGATGAGATAAAGAGATAGAGTGAGACATGTGGCGAAATACAGTAATATCATATGACATAACATAATATGGTATACTAAACAGACTTTGCAAAATTTTCCATCAGGTATTCATGATACCTTTTCTTAAAACACAGTGATACTTGTATGAACATTAAACTTGATAAGATATTGTTCCAGAGGCAACCGCCAGAGTAAGTGAGACTCGATTTGAATAAATCAATCTTGGCAGTGGTACCATGATCTTGTTGTTGTTACGTATAGTAGTTGTAAGGAATCGCTGTTTCAGATATGGAGGAGCAAAACCAGACATGATCTTAAACATGAAAAGCGCCTTATTATGAATGAGTTTCCATTTAAATGGTAGAATATCTGTGAGAGAGAGAGAGAGAGAGAGAGAGAGAGAGAGAGAGAGAGAGAACACTGAACACTGAACACTGAATACTTTAATGTCAATAGCTTTACAGCCCTAATGACATGGGGGTTCATAATACAAATAACAACATGCATCAATAGCAATAATATTGATGAAAACCAAAGCCAAACGAAATCAATCAATCTGTGCAACAAAGTGCAGTTCGACCATCCATTCAAAGTAAGGACATGTAGTGAGAAATAAAAACAAAAACATATATAAATGTATAACATAAATATTTTCCATATGAGAATGACAACAGATTTCACTTTTCACAATGAGCAACACCTGATACTATTTTATTATTGTTGTGTTTTTTTTTTTCGTCGCATGTTATTCGCTTCGGCAATATATTTTGCAAGTGACTGTAGTGAAGTTTCCTGATTTAGATAAGCACTCCAAAAATATCTTCATTCTTTGCTAAATTTGTTTTAAATACAACACATTTTTCTCGAATATGTCATAAGCTTTACAACTAACAAAAAATGTAATTCATCCTCCCTTAAATGACCGCACATCGGACAAGGGGAGAGTAACGAGGGCTCAGTCTGAAACCACTTTTCATAAACATTCAAACCAATCGTTCTCGTTCTAAATCTGGCGAGACTTGTTCGGTGCCACTTGTTTGTCACGACTGTGATATATTTTTCTGTTTGAAATATACTTTTAAAATTATAAAAACCATCTATATTTCTCAGTGCTTTCCATTTTACAGTGCCAATTTCTGTTTATATGAAGCAATTAGCCTATCTTTGAATTCTGAAACAAATCCTTCTACAATCCAACTCCCTGACCTGACACATCCACACAATCCCAAATCCATTTACAGTTAATGTCTTCTTTACAAAATATACCCAGTTTTCCTTCCCTCTCTCATGTTCATTTTCTAACCTTTCATACGCCTGCTTACATAATCTCGATGTGGGTAGCCTTATTAATTTTAACCAATATTTTATACATTTCACACATGATTTAATATATAATGGGTATCTACCACTTTCTCCATATATACAGTATTTGAAGCATGTAATGGAACATTTTAAAAATGTTTAATAGCTAATGTATGTACTTTTTCTAAATCTTTGTTATCAGAAAGTCCCCAAATTTCGGCACCTTATGTTATCATTGGTTCTATTTGAGTATCAAAAAGTTTCCAAAATATATATGAATCTATCGAGCCCTAACTTACGTAAACCACTTAAGATTTCTATAACCCCCTTCTTCCCCTTTCTACAGATCTCTGCTACTGTCCTTGTCAAACTCAGCTTAGTTGTAAAAATCATACCAAGATACTTATAAGCCATTAGTTACCTTCACTTCATCAGTTCCATAGTGCCATCTTTCATATCTAGATAGGTAACCACCCTTTTCTAAACACAAATACATTTGTTTTCTCAAGATTAACTTTTAAAATAATCTATCTGCTTCTTGCTTAATATGTTCAGCTGATTTTGAAGTCCTCATGGCCGTGTCAGACAAAAGAATTACATCATCTGCAAATAACATGAGAAACAGTTCAACAGCCCCAGGGATCATTTGAATCCCATGTCTTCCTTTTTTCGTTATCTCTCCTGCCAGTTCATTAATAAAGAAGGAAAACATCATAGGGCTCAACAGACATCCTTGTTTTACGCCACGTGGGCAATCAAATACATCTGAATATACACCCTTCTCACGCACACATGCTAAAACTGAGAGAGAGAGAGAGAGAGAGAGAGAGAGAGAGAGAGAGAGAGAGAGAGTGTGTGATTTCTAAGCATGCACATTAGACCTTTCGTTTCTAATATACAATGATTATGATAATTATCATGCTTTTAATTGACATAGTAAAGAGGAATGTGACACAATGGTTAAGACGCTTATCTGCCAATACAGTGCCGATACAGTGTCTCGCGATCGCCCTTTCTCCCAATGTTTGACTGGACAATTGAACTAAGCATCTAGTCATTCGGAAGAGACCATAGGGTGAGGCCTTGTGTGCAGCACGCACTTGGCGCTCTGAAAAAGAACCAACTTATGGCGACAAAAGTGTCCTCGAGGTAAGATTCTGCAAAGGAATTCCACTCTGACAGGTACACACACACACACACACACACACACACACACACACACACACACACACACACACACACACACACACACACACACATATATATATATATATATATATATCCCCCCGCCCCCCTTGCATTGAAGGTTATATTTCTTTCAATGAAACATCATGTTTGACATAATTTTACCCCCGAAAACGGAGCATGGCTGCCTACATGGCGGGGTAAAAACGGTCATACACGTAAAAGCCCACTCGCGTATATACGAGTGAACGTGGGAGTTGCAGCCCACGAAGAAGAAGACATGATTTTGCACAGTTCACATATGTCACTATAAGAAAATTACATTCTTAACACATTAGGCAATTGCAATGAATTTCAGTGGCCGTTAACTTGCAATGGTATTTCTATTCCTTAATACACAAAAGACAAAAAGAAATATCGTAATAAAAAAATTAAAATACAAAAAAAACAAAAAAAACAACAACAAAAAATTATTATACATACAGTCAAGGCTAGACAAAGCGCGTTGGGTATGTTGCTGTCTGGCATCTATAGATTTTCCCGAACTCAGTGACGCCTCATTGAGTAGCTGAAACTGAAAACTGAAACTTTTTTAAGTGACCTGGTGGGTTAACGAGTGTGCATTACTATTCTACTCAAACAAACAAAGCAAATCTTTCATCAATTAACAAACAAAAACTCGGGATAAATAAACACACTTTTGTTTAAAGAAAACCGAAAAATACTCAGTGCTTATTATTGCCACTTTTTGAGAACATACACAGAAATTACTGATCCCTATTTAGACCGCTAGGGAGACACACGCACACACAAAAACAATTAAATTTACAGACGTTAAGAAAAAAGAAAGAAGAAGAAAAAGCATTCCGAACTAGTTTCCCGTTTTGGAAACTTCTATAATTTGAAAAATCACTTTGTTGCTGTTGTTTTTGATGTTTTTTTGCACCTCCCTGGCATTCTAAACGTGGATCAATAGTTTTGTACATCTTTTCTTAGAAAACAAACGAAACGATGAATGAATGTTGTGTTCCATAAATCCTTTCAGATAGTTATAAAAAGAAAAAAAAAGAAAAAAAAGAAAGCAAGCAGGTCTATATTCGGAAATTGTGTCTATATTCTGTGTGCGTATCAAAAAAACAAAAACAATTGCTGCATTCGAGGTAACTTTAGTCAGATATATTTCATTTCTTCCAGAGCTAATTCAATCATCTTCACCTTTCTTGTCCTTTGAGTCTGCTGATATTGGCGTGTGTGCGTGTGCGTGCGTGCGTGCGTGTGTGTGTGTGTGTGTGTGTGTGTGTGTGTGTGTGTGTGTGTGAGCTTGCTTGATATGAACCAATTTCATTTACTTAGATTTTCATATTTTTATGTTAAAAATACAAAACAACGACGAATTCGTAATGCGAGTGAACTGTATTACTATTTAGGTCAACTAGCTTTGTGTGCGAAATGTAGAGAGGGAAACTTGATGGTGGAAGTCAGCATAATAACTGAGTGTATTTCATATGTTTAAAATACTTCTGTCTTCATGAATATATGTAACTGTTTATGCATACCTATATACATGTGTATAATGTGTATATGTGCATTACGGTGTAATGGAATGCTGTGCAACGTAATGTAGGTGAAGTGATACGATATGATACAATGCGATGTAACACTTTATCACACAAGACTCTATTGTATTGCACTGTATTGCATTGCACTATATTGCACTGTATTGTCTTGCACTGTATTGCATTGAACTGCGCTGCTCTGCACTGCATTGCGTTGCATGGTATCGCATCGTACTGTATCGCATTGCATTGCATTGTATTGCATTGTGTTGTATTGTATTGTAATGTATTTTGTCGTTTGCATTGTACAGTACTATAACGCTCTGCACTACAGTGTCACGTACCCCCCTCCCCTCCACCCCGCCAAGCTATCACACACACACACACCACACACACACACACACACACACACACACACACACACACACACAACACAGACAGCGAAGCTGTCTAACCTGTCACACCGCACACAGATCGCAAAAGTAGTGCTCTTTCTTGTCCCGCACAGCGGAGCTCCCTCCAATCAGCCTGATGACCAAAAATGGCTTCTTGTTTAGCACCTTTGTACCTGGCAGGGGGAGAGGTGGGGGGGGGAGGTCATTTGCTTGTCACTTACCGAGCCGGGGTAGAATGGTCTCTAGCTGGCCTTTGACTGACAGAGACAGTTTAGTTCCCGATCTGGCAGAGGAACCGATCAACGTCCACTTTGTGTCTGTCAAGGACGAAGTCCTTCATACAGTAGTAGGGCGTTCACACCGTAATGATGAGCGTTCGAAGGAAAGTAGCGTGGGTGGAGGTGGGGGGAAAGGATGTGTGTGTGTGTGGGGGGGGTGGTATCACTACTGATGGTGATCGTTTGTACTTCGGTTTGTACAGAGAGACAGGCGGTATGGAGAAAGAGAGAGAGAGAGACAGAGACAGAGAGATAGACAGAGAGACAAGCAGAGAGAGGGAGAGAGAAGAAGAAGAATGCACGTGTTATACACACACATATATGAAAACCCAACCTTGAGTTGGATGAAGAAGGAGAGAGAGAGAGAGAGAGAGAGAGAGAGAGAGAGAGAGAGAGAGAGAGAGAGTCAGAGACAGAGACTGAGAGAGAGGGACAGACAGACAGACAGACGCAGAAAAAAACAACACAATTTTCTTTATTTCTGATGACAATAGCCACGTAATTACGCTTTATGAATTGTTTTTATCTATCCTTACCCGCCCCATGTAGTATCCATATCATCTAATATAACAGGAAGAGAGACACGGAGAAAGAGAGAGAGAGAGAGAAAGATAAAAAAGAGAGAGAGGGGGGGAGGCGAGGGGGGGAAATGGGTGTCAGAAAATAACACTTGCCTGAAATTAGCGAGAAGACAGTACAAAGAAACTAAATTTAAAAAAAAAGTCTCATGTAACTCAGGAAACAACAAATGCGTTACTAGTTTCAGGTGGTGCCAAAGTGTGCGGATTGATCCAAATATGATATACAAAGTCTGCCTTGAAAAACGAAAACCAGAAACCTGACGTACACATTGATCAAACGTGCTGATCGAGCCTTGAGAGCCTTCCCCAGGTTTGTGAACAAATTGGGTTCAAAGCGGGCTGTTCCTGTAGTAGAACCTCAAATACCATGAGCGTTTTACCTGTCACACAATTTAATACACATGGGATCTCAGAAAAAAAAAAAAGCAAGAATGACATCGTTTTCCCTGTGTTTAGACGCCAACCTTGAGAGTCGCCAACTACTGTTACTACCATTACTACTATTACTACTGGACATTAATTTTATATAGCGCACTTCTCCAGAAATACTGCTCAAAGCGCTTTACATTTCGTTCCCAGCTCCCAGCCGCCCCCCTAAACCCCCCTCCCCATTCACACACACACCGGCACACACACACACACACACACACACACACACACACACATGGAAGCACGTGCAGGAATACACTCACGCAACTGAACACTGGAAATCACCCACCCACCCTTGACGCCCCCCAGAAAACGCATCCCTGCAACACGCACTCAGGCACGCACACACACACACACACACACACACACACACACACACACACACACACACACACACGAAAGCACGGATACTCGCAAACACCCCGCCACACACACACACACATAGCAAACGGCTTCCCCACAATAAAGCACTACAATAAACTACTGGTACTACTAGTAACAACAACAACAACGGAAAAAGACACCAAGAAAGAACACAAGAAAGAAAAACCACCAAAGAAAACGTCTGGAGCGTGTCAGCACGTTGTCGCTGCGGAAGCCTTCAGTCTAAGCAGAGCCTGTGTAGTATCACCTCCATCAACTGATCAGTGCTGATGATGTCAGCCAGAGAAGCTAGGAGGATCCTTCATTACCATCACTGATAAAATACCTTCCATCCCTTGGCCGTGCAGTCCTTGTAGGCATGCCTGAACTCCCCCTTCCACCCCCCCCTCCAGCCTCCGCCCCCAGCCCCTCCCCCCCACCCCCCTCCCACAGCGCCTCCCACCCCTCGGCTTCCATTGTTGTGTTTATTTTTTCAGCGCAGGAACGGCCCCCAAGGTCGCACTGTATATGGTCGAGAGGAGCAAAGACACACAATAACAGTTCAGATTAGACCTCAGTCAGAGTTCGTGTACACTCTATCCTGTCCACCTTTGTCTGTCTGTCTGTCTGTCTGTCTGTCTGTCTCTCTCTCTCTCTCTCTCTCTCTCTCTCTCTCTCTATATATATATATATATAATATCTATCTATGCATCCATCCGTCTATCTCTGTGAGCGGATTGCTTCAAACGAGCACGGTATTGTGATCAGAATTGTAGCCATGTGTAGTTTTACGCGTTACAATGACAAAAAGCAGAGAAACAACTGCTAGGCTGATTCTCGACCAGCAGCATAACCCAACACGCTTATTCGGGTCTAGAGAGCATGCTTTTTTTTTCTTTGTTTTTTTTTGCTGCCCCGTCATCTGCACCGTTTCAGTGGCATTACTCCCACGCCGCTCATTTAGATTTTCCCCATACCCGGCCACACCCGGGTTTGTCCGTCGTAGTTCCAGCGTCGGCAGTCCACAGGGAACCAGCGATGTTAGGTTGCCAGGAGGCCACACACCAGAGGAGACCCTGCACTGCTGCTGAGTCACTTCGGTGGTGTTCAGTGGTGCCTGTTCTGTTTTAACGTACTTAGGACACCATCTACTAAGCCCCCCTACTAACAACAATAATGGCTTAGTCGCGGAGCCAGACTGAGTGGGCGTCCCTCCCAGAGTGGAGACCGCCACCACGTCCCTCAAACAACAGCCCTCCATGAATCTGCCGACACTGACGACATTGACAGGACTCACCCCAAGCACGGAAGTGGAGGGGTATCGAAACTGAGGTCACCAGCACGCATATTATTTGTGTACCGATTAAAGTGGAATTCAATTGCATCTTCTCCCATATGAGGACACACACCGACAAATAAGCCTGCCTGCCTACTTATCTGTCGGTCCGACGGGAGACTCCGTAATCATCAATTGCAAAATTTTACCAGAGGACAACACTTTTGTTGCCATGGGTTCTATATCAGTGCGCCAAGTGTGTGCTGCACACAGGACCTTGGTTTATCGTCTCATCCGAATCACTAGATGCTCAGTTTGATTTTCCAGTCAAACTTTGGAGAAAGGGTGAGAGCGGGATTCGAACCCAGACCCTCACGGGTACTTTGTTTGCAGATTAGCGTTTTTAACCATTATGCCAGGTTCCTTTTCGTTCACCAGTTTTGTGAACAGCGAATGGAGAACTGGCGACTGGTGAGAGCTGAGAATGGGCGGCTCAAGAATGGGATGATCGGTAAATGGCGAATCGGGATGACACCAACACATGTATCACGTGCCACGTAAGTCTTCGCGGGTGAGCTGACTCTCTCTCTGTCTCTCTCTCTGTCTCTCTCTGTCTCTGTCTCTGTCTCTCTCTCTCTCTCTCTCTCTCTCTCTCTCTCTTTCTCACACAATGTGGAGTCTAGGCAATATGGACAGAACCGTGTTTTTTTGTTTTTTTTAACTCTTTAAATCGCAGATAAAATCTGTGTTATTATGCGCATCTGAAATGTAGGGAACAATGCGCTTCAAAGCAGTTGAGTCTGTTCACTTGTTTGCCTGTAAAAGATTTTTGAGTGTAAGTCCCAAAACCCCAAATGTAATGATTTATGGTGATATTGGTCAATACCCATTATGCATTGATAGTTGCATCAGTACTTTGCGATACTGGTTTAAGCTAAATTAGATGTCTTTATCGAGAATTCCGAAACAAGCGTACCTAATGAGCGTAAACAAAATGACATAAAATGCTGATATGTCTTCGAGAAACTGGGCAGATAGACTGAAACATTGCTTAGACAGTTATGGGTTCTCAGAAATTTGGATAAACGGCGGGGTTGGGGATGTAATGTAAATGTTTTTTTCTTAAAATGTTCAAACAACGCATGATAGATAGGCTTTAAACAGGATTAGGCAAGCAAACCCAACGGAAGTAATCGTTATGAAACATATAGGTCATTCAAATCTTTATTACAAATTGAAAAACATTTATCTCATCTTACCATCAGTAAATTTAGATCGGCTTTCATTAAGTTCCGTTTTAGTATAAATGAACTAAAAGTAAATCAGCGTTATCGTGATGTTTGAAAAACTGTCCATCTGGTGGTAGAATAGAGGACGAATTACATGTATTAAGAGCCTGTCCATTATATAATGATCTCAGAAAGAAACATTTGCACAAGCATACGCAAAATGTTAGAAATCTATCATTACCATTTCTGCTGCAAAACGAAAGTTGCAATGTGACCAGAGTTTTTTTGCAATGTTTGTTTTTATGCATTAAGACTGAGAGAAGAGCACTGTGAGCCCTAAATGGAAATATCAGCCTTGTGCTTTTCATTTAGTTTGCTTGTTCTCAGTGAGCTCACTGTGTATCAAGTGGATTGTTTTCGTTCTAAGAACTCCTATTTTATTTTAGTTAAGATGTGTGTGCAACACGTGCACGCAAAATGCGTACAGGTCGGTGACCTTACGTAACAATTCTTGCGTTCTTGCGTTCTCTCCCTCTCTTTCTCTGTCACACACACACACACACACACACGCACACACACCATTCTGCAAAACAGTCATCAACTTCCGAAGGCAGGCGGGCAGCCCACGTGCTTGACAACAGTTCACAGCTGTATCCACTAAATTTTCGTGGGATTGCACCAGTCTGACACTGTACGACGGAGTTCGTTCGAAAGCATGAAAAACATACTTTGCCAGGTTAATGGTGGCGATTATACCGCAAGGAGGGGAGGGGAGAGAGAGACAGACGGAGACAGAGCGAGTCGGAAACACACACACACATACAGAGAGAGAGAGAGAGAGAGATGAACGATCGAACTTATTTTTAACGAGGGAAGTGAAAATAAACTTCTCTCCCACATAACTCTCAGGGCAAAGAGAATATGAAGCCAGAATGTTCACAAAAATGACACAGAATGATAAGAGTTTGAGTCGCACAGACACTTGTGCGTGAGATTCTTCCAAGTGGAAGAGCCTTGTGTGCAGGGACAACCTCTTCTCAATGCAGAAGGAATCTTCACCCAGTGGAACGACGGGCGCAATAGCCAAGTGGTTAAAGCGTTGGACTGTCAATCTGAGGGTCCCGGGTTCGAATCACGGTGACGGCGCCTGGTGGGTGAAGGGTGGAGATTTTTACGATCTCCCAGGTCAACATATGTGCAGACCTGCTAGTGTCTGAACCCCCTTCGTGTATATATGCAAGCAGAAGATCAAATACGCACGTTGAAGATCCCGTAATCCATGTCAGCGTTCGGTGGGTTATGGAAACAAGAACATACCCAGCATGCACCCCCCCGAAAACGGAGTATGGCTGCCTACATGGCGGGGTAAAAACGGTCATACACGTAAAAGCCCACTCGTGTACATACGAGTGAATGTGGCAGTTGCAGCCCACCGGGGATCGCAGAAGAAGAAGAAGACCCAGTGGCACGGCCCGGAACCGTTGCACCTGGAGACCCCTCCTGCTGCAGTGTAACACATCTGCGAACGGGGCATGGCTGCCTACATGGCAGGGGGGTAAAAACCGTCACCCGCATAAAAACCCACTCGCATGTACATACGAGTGAAGGTGGGAGTCGCAGTCCACGAACGCAGAAGAAGAAGGTGAGGCTGCAGCGGATGACGACCAGGACTTCTCAGTCTCGTCGTGCTCTTGGAGCTTCACAACGCCTGTTGGGGCCACCTTTCTGATTGGATCTGATTTTGTTTGATAAAATTATGGATTCTTATATTGCGTCTATCCTTGGTCGGAGACCAGGCTCTAAGCACTTTACGAACTCAAGGTCAGTTACACACCAGGCTGCCTACATGGGTAGGGCCAACTGACGGCTGCCATTGAGAGCTCTTCATTCGTTTCCTGTGTCATTCAGTCAGATTTCAGGCACGCACACATACACACTCAGACAGACATGTAACATTTTACGTGTGTGACCGTGTTATGAGGTCTGATCGTTGGACTTCACCGATGGTCTCATCCGCCCAGTCCGCCGGAACCAGTCTTTGCGTGTCTATCTCACCTGGTGGTTTCACACCCCGTCGGCAACCGTTCATCAGGCTCATCCGGCCAGTCGAAGCCGTTGCTCGTGGTGGGGTCGCTGTTGCATACAAACAGCTGCTGGTCAGAACTAAGTGCCACGTGAGGACCAATCGTGGACGAAGTTCTCCGAAGAGCACTGGGACAGGACATTCGGACACACTCAAACATACCCATAACCATGCAGAAATATACAGTCGTATTGTCTGCATGACGAATACGTACACAAATACAGACATAGACGGATACCCCCACCCCACCGCTCACACACGAAACAACCCAACCAATCCACCCCAAGCCACACTCGCCCCCCACTCAAACCCTTCCCAAAACCTCAACCACCCCCTCCGCCAACCACACACACATACATCCCCATCTTCCCACACACACCCTGCTCTCCCTTGCCCTCTTCCCTTGCCAGTCCGATGACCCCATCCCACCGCACTCCCTGCCGCTTCCCCCACCTCCCTCAGCCCTGTCTCCCTTAATTAAAATGGTGTCCGCCGTCGTGTCTGTCTGCCCCCTACACTGTCCTTCCGGGGGAGAGTCTTCCTTTGACCAGGAGACGGGAAGAGACGGAGAAGCAGTGAAGAAGGAGGCTCAGCAGGGGTTCCTCTTTGAAGGCCCGGGGACCGTCAGAGCTGGCTGCTTTTGATGGACGTGTTTTTCACTTCGCTGGGATTCTCTCCTGTCTCCAGTGTCTGGTGTGGAGTTGTCAAAGTTGTCGTCCGCTAGAGGTTATCGTCCTTGGTGGCGACTGGTGCTTATTATTTTCCAGATTACTAAAAAAAAAAAAAAAAAAAAAATTTCGGCGAACTACAGAATGGAAGAATAAGAGGAGGAAAGGAGAGAGGAATGAAAGCAAAAAATGGAAGAATGGAAGAAAGAAAAGAAGAAAGAAAGAAAGAAGGGGAGAAAAAGAAATGAACATAATCGAACAACTATATAAAACTCATTAACTAAATATTTGAAAATCTAGATACCTAAATAGATACGTGAATGCATATATGAATATATGCAAGGACACATAAACCATGTCATTTATCTTGCAGAAAGACACAAGAACAAAGAAATAACAAATCTTTGCAAGGATTAAAGGATCTCTTTACAAGGATTACAGATTCTCTTTTCTTAACAAGAAATGAAGGGTCTTTTTTGAAGGCCAATGAAGCCTTCATATGGATTAAAAGAATATATTTACTTAAATGTTGTCTTTACATTACTCTCTTTAATTTAGGAGTACAGGTGGTACTCTTTTGAGACCAAAACAACTTTTTTACTTTACAAGGACAAAAATGAAAGGTTCTCTTTGACAGCCGGGAAGACCACTAGAGCTGCTTTTGATGGACGTTTTCCTCAGTTCGCTGGGATTCCTTCCGTCCGCCGTGTAGTGTCAGAGTTGTCTTCCGCCACTGAGAGTTGTCGTCCTTGGTGGAAGTGGAGTGGTTGTTATTGAATTGCATATATATCATCATTATTCCAGGTTACTCATTATTATTATATATTTATTATATTATATTATATATTATTGTTATTATCATTATTATTACTATATCAAACGTGCTTCAAGTAATTGACCCTGAAAGGAATGAAAGAAATAAAGGAATGAAGAAACAGATAGAAAGGAAAAGAAATTAAGAAAGCAATAAAGATAAACTTCCTTACACTGAAATACTGAAATTCTGAAGAAATAAATAGACGGATAAACAAATGAATGCGTTAATAGACAAACAAGAACAAGAACGAAAACAAAAACAAATCTAAACTTCACAAAGAATTAAAAGATTCTAACTGCCAGTAGATATTACACGATGTCTTCGATACTTTACAAGGATTAATTTTTTTTTTTTTTTTTTTTACTTTGAAGGATTAAAGATTACCTTTACTTTTCGAGTTTTAAGACAGGATTCTCTTTGCTTTACAAGGATCAAATATTCTCTTTATTTTGCAAAATGTAAAAGCTTATCTTCACTTTACAAGGTTTAAGATTCTCTCTACTTTATGAGGATTGAAGATTCTCTTTGAAGGTCCGTGAACCTGCTGGCGCTGCATTTCAAGGACGTCTTCACAGTCAGTTGGATTCTTTCTTTCCGTCCGTCCGCATGAGATGAGAGTTGTCCGTCCACCCGCCAGTGTTGTCGTCCTTGGCGTGGTGGCAGTAGGTGGTGTTTGTAGCACGGTTCTTATTTAAGGACAGTTATTATATTTTAAATGACTTATCTGTTTAAGTGACCATCTAAGCGCGAAAGATCAAATGAAAACATGGAAGAAAGAAAAAAAGCAACAAAACATGAAGCAACAAAAGAAAGAAAGAAATTCATTTAAAAAAAAAGTGTTTATTAACGTTAATACCCGAAAACTTAAATAAATAAATATATGAATAAATAAATAAACACATGAATACATAGATAGATACATACACGGATACATAAGTCATGAAAACATGAATACATGAATAAAATAATGAATAGATAAATAAACACATGGCTACATAGATAAACACATAAACGGGTACATAAATCATGCTGTTTTTTTCTAGAAAGACATACAGGAATAAGAACAAAAGAAACATCAACAACAACAAATCTTTACTACATGGCCTGATGGCCTTACTATACTGATGCCTAATGTTTGGTCCTTACTGCACGAGACATAATATAAACACATTAAAGAGGCACACAAAGAAGAAATAAAACGAACTGTAAAACAAAGTTAGAATACTGTGTTGAAGGGAGCAGCTGCTTACCGAATATAGACACACGTGCCGAATATAGAAAAACAGTTTCGTACCATTTATTCTTATAGACCTGCCAGCCTTTTTAACCTTCTGTTAGGCTTTGTGGAATTCAAACAACGTGAGCTGAAAGACATCAAATGTATGGATGGAAAAGTTGTTTTTTTGAAACACAACTAGAAATTAATGAAACCAAGAAACTGCATAGATATACAACATCCACATGTTTAACTCACTCAGTACGGCCAGTCCTCTCTTCTCCTCTACACAGACCCCTCGGATGTCCAGTGGGTGTCTGAATGACCCAACCTTTAGCTTCCGTCGTCAGAAATGTGGTATTCTTTGTCAACATTCACCTCTTCAGTATAAGAGCCTTCGCTTGCAATATTTTGATGATGGTAATTGGGGTGAAACGCTGTTAACGTCGTCTCTTTCGCCGTTCGTATGGAGAGAGTTAAATCAGTCTTGGAGACAAGACAGTACACAACAACATTAGAGCGAAATTAGCAGTGACATAAAATGAGAGGGAATGATTAAAATAGTTTCAGTTGCTGTCAAAGCGAGCGGACTGATTCACATGCGTTATACCAGATCTGTAAAAAAAAAAAAAAAAGCGGGGGTGGGGGGGGGGGGGGGGGGGGTAGCTTATGTCTAACGTGCACATAAAACACGTGCAGGACAGGGCCTTGATAACCTGCCATGTGTATGTATAAAGCATTGAATGAAATGGAGCGAAATAATCAAACAGGAAAGAAAAACATAGACTGGAAAAAAAAAGAAACAAAAGCACATATCATTAGAAGATATTTATAGGCAACAAAAATATAGAAAATGTAAGCTCATTGGCTACAAATATTTTGGCTATACATAAAACATCCAAATGATCAAAACAGTCATGGGGGGGGGGGGGGGGGGGGGGGGGGGGAAGCAAAAACAGAGCGCAATATTTGATTAGGATAATCATTTACGCAACACAGTTAATACGGAATGACCAAAATAGACCCATGAGGCACCACACGCAGATAGCAGATAATAACTATAGCCCTCAACACAA
>NC_134894.1:15340002-15342502 GCF_041734735.1 Babylonia areolata | reverse complement strand
CCGACCGAATATTTGTTTTTATGTTGTTGGACTGATTTGGTTTTTCTTCTTTCTTTCACCTCCTCGCTCCTCCTTGCTGTGTTAATTAAGTCGAGCTATCACACATTTTGTTTTTGCCACCTTTTTTTGCTTTTGTGTTAGTTTTGTTTTTGCATTGTCTGCAAGAACGTCATGGTGTAATCTGTATCAGTTTGTTCGTGCGACTGGTCTCTCTCTCTCTCTCTCTCTCTCTCTCTCTCTCTGTTTCACTCTGTCAGTCTCACTGTCTGTCCATTTAACACATACTCTCTCTCTCTCTCTCTCTCTCTCTCTCTGTGTGTGTGTGTGTGTGTGTGTGTGTGTGTGTGTGTGTGTGTGTAGATTAGCAAGGGCAGATTGGAAGAATGGGCCATGCCAAAAAATCTTCATCCTTGAATCTTCTTCTTCTTCTTCGTTCGTGGGCTGCAGCTTCCACGTTCACTCGTATGCACACAAGTGGGCTTTTACGTGCATGACCGTTTTTACCCCGCCATGTAGGCAGCCATATTCCGTTTTCGGGGGTGTGCATGCTGGGTATCCTTGAATAAAAAAACGTTTTGGGTTCTGAATTCCGAGTTCTCTGTATGTACGTCTGTTTGTCTGTCTGTTGTCTATCTGTCTGTCTGTCTGTCTGTCTGTCTCTCTCTCTCTCTCTCTCACTCTCTGTGTGACACCCTCTCCATCTCTTCCCCTCTCTCCCTCCTGCTCCCCCTTCTCAAAACAAATGTTCCCCGTTACCTCTTTAGTTGTTTAAATGATAATACGTTGTTGTTATTTTTTTTTATTATTAAGCTTTATTACTTGATTAACATGTGGACATATTTTTATTTATAATGTTTGTACTACACCCCTCCCCACCGGCCCCCCACTCCCCCTCCCTCATTCAGTTCTCTTTGCCCTCACTCTCCTTTATTCGTGTAGTGTTTATGTCAATTTTTTAAAAAATTTTGTATCTATAATTTATAATGTGCTTGCTGCATTGACATAGTGAGGTGGTTTGTTTTTCCTTTGAGGCCCGGAAGAAAATTGGATTGTCTCGCTTATTCTATTACCCTCAGAATTTTGGTTTCAGTTCAGTTCATTTGAGTTCATTTTAACCCCCCCTTCCTTCCTCTCTCTCTCTCTCTCTCTCTCTCTCTCTTCTCCTCTCTCTCTTTCTCCCTCTTTCTCTCTCCCACTCTCTGTCAGTGTTTACATTTCCTTCCCCACAATACCACTGACGCCCAGCAAGATCACATAAACTTCTTTCACCTCACACAACACAACACGTGCTTCTGGGCAAAAGGGGCACAAAGCAATGATCCGCCCCTCGCTCCATCCCTCCACTCCTCTCTCTCCTCCCCTGACAACGGTCGATGCTCTTAAACAAAAAATATTGAACGAAACCGTAGAATTTTTCGCCAGGTAAAGCATGAAACTACGGAAATGAAGGCAGGGAACGTTCGAGGTCGGGAGAGAGTTGCTTTTCCACGATAGGTTTTGCTTAAGAGAGCTTACCATTGTGAATCGAACCATTCATCGTGTCACTTCCACTTCTGTCTAGTGTTTACATTTCGTTCCCCGAATCCACTGTCAGCAAAATACATCTATTTTTAAAAAAACCGCAAACAAACAACAAGCATATCCCCCCCCACTCACACACACCACACCAACTGTCTCTCTCCACCGATACAGAATTAACGACAACTTCGTTTGCAGTGCGTTAAATGATCAACCTCCACAAAAACGCACCTGAAGATCCTGGCTGTCGGTTTAATTGGTCCTTTATCTGACATACGGTTTTTTAAGGAGTCCTGAAGTTTTTAATTTCATTTTAAATATTTTGTTCTATACAATGATCTCGGTCGTTTTGTGAAAATATTTACTAAAACATTTGTAAAAAAAACAAAACAGTCCTACCCTCCATACCCAAACACAGACAACACTCTGAATATAACCTAATCTACACAGATTCAAAACAAAATCCTTCAAAACAGTGGCCTTGTAACCATTAACTGATATATCGCATTTGAAGACATTCGTTTTATGAAAAGTTCTTAATTGACTTCACAAATTTTAACATCCGCCCGGTTGCAAACTTGGGGTGTTTTATTTGTTCTGATTCTCGGAAACAAAACGTTTAATACACGGAGTCGTCGCGTTTTTTTTTTTTTTTCTTTACCTTCCCCCATTAGCATAATGTTCTAGAATCGTGTCCTTTTTGTTGCATCATTGATGATGACGATGTTGTGATATAAAATACAAACATCTTGTATCTCATACAAAAGATAATATCTTTAATATTAATACTAATTTATATTTAGATTAAAATCAAATCTGTGTACCATCGGTGGACCTTCCCATAACTATGTCGAGGAAAACTTTTGATGATGATTTTTCAGGCTAAATTGCTGCACAATACATGACGCCGGTTTATGCTATTCCGGTAAATTTGGACCTATTTCCTTTCCGATTATCCCCCATCAAACACGAAAGCACAGAC
>NC_134894.1:15335002-15337502 GCF_041734735.1 Babylonia areolata | reverse complement strand
ATACAATATGATACGATACAATTTATTTTTTTATTCATCCAATTGGAAATTTGTTGCCCATCCACAGGCTCGTGATTCACACCACACACTCTCTCAGCCCACAGTCGAGTTCAACGCACACATAACCACGACGATGGTTGGATTATGAGTTGTTTTTTGTTTTGTTTTTAAGTCAAACATTGTAAACTGAACACACACAAGCCAAAAATCAATGATAAAACACATTGGTTTGATTTGTCACGCAATTTAAACAAGTCATGTTTTAAGGAACAAAAATTAACCCCCCCCCCAAAAAAAAAAAAAACAACAACAAAAAAACAACAACAAAAAACCCCAAAAAAACCAACAACAACAACAAAAAAACACACCTTACCATTATAACTATATTCTCAAAAGACAGATAGGCTCTTAACATCATAGCATTCGAGTATGCAGTATAAAGAGGTGTCTTCTTACACTAACACGTACATTAAGAAACATTATTCTGGAATAAGACACCCTGGCCTAAATTGATCAGTATTGATTCTGGCACCAACCTCCCCCCCCCTCATGCCTCATCACCACTGAAAGGAATCGCTTTCCCATGCATGCTGTGGCTGGCTGATAAAAGGATATGATCTCCCCCACACCCCCTCCCAGCCTGTGACATAAGCTGTCACTCATTAACGTTTCCTTTCGTTCGTTCGCCTTGAACTTTTCCGGGTTCGAATCCCCAACAGTATCTTGTGTTGAAAGAGAGAACTTTCTGTTCTTTCCATCTCTCGGGTTGGTGTGTGTGTGTGTGTGTGTGTGTGTGTGTGTGTGTGTGTGTGTGTGTGTGTGTGTGTGTGTGTGTGTGCACTTTTCCGCTCGTGTGTATGTTGGGGGTGGGGGTGGGGGTGGGGGTGTTCAAAACAGATGCAGTTTAGATTATATGGATAGGTTTACACGTCTTGATAATATCCTAGAACTTTAAACCGAAACTGATGTGTATGTGTGTATACGTACTTGAAAATCAACATACACGCGTCACAGATTTTGGTAACGCAGATCAGCTTTCAGTCCAACTTTACGGATACACGAAAATACCCAGTGCACAAATCACCCTCTCGACACTTCACCCCCCCCCCCCCCACCCCTCACAGCCTACCATCCCTCCCCACGCCCCAGCTGAAACAAAACACAGAGAAGTGAGGAGAGCTGTTTAATAAACAAGACACACGCCAAATTCCTCTCGTAAAATGGCATGCACGGTAAATCCCACTCATAAAACGACACGTGCATAAAATCCCTCTCGTAAAAACCAATGGGGAGGGGGATGATATGGAAGAGGAGGACGGACGGAAAGAAGAGGAAGAAGAAGAACGACAACAACATCTACAACAAGGACAAGGACAACAGCAGCAACGACGACGTCGATGACGACGATGACGAAGAAGAAGAGAAACAACAACACCAACAACAAGGACAATGACAAGGACAACAGCAGATACGACGACGTCGATGACGAAGAAGAAGAGGAAGAAGAAGAAGAACAACAACAACAACGACGACGACGACGACGACAAAGAAGAAGAAGAAGAAGAAGAAGAAGAATAAAAACAACAGCAACAA
Source organism: Babylonia areolata (assembly GCF_041734735.1). Classification (NCBI taxonomy): domain Eukaryota; kingdom Metazoa; phylum Mollusca; class Gastropoda; order Neogastropoda; family Buccinidae; genus Babylonia; species Babylonia areolata. The sequence goes on along the minus strand of NC_134894.1, from coordinate 15,335,909 downwards.
CAACAACGACGAAGAAGAAGAAGAATAAGAACAAGAACAACAACAAAACATCAACAACAACAACAACAAGGAGATGGTGGTGGAGAAGAAGAAGAAGAAAAAAAAACCCCGAGGAAACAATAAGGAAAAACAGCCAGACAGAAAAAGAATAAGAAAGAAAGAAAAGAAAGAAAGACAGAAAGATAAGAAAGAAAGAAAAAAGGAAAGAACGAAAAGAAAGAAAAGAAAGACAGAAAGATAAGAAAGAAAGACAGAAAGATAAGAAAGAAAGAAAAAAGGAAAGAACGAAAAGAAAGAAAAGAAAGACAGAAAGATAAGAAAGAAAGAAAAAAGGAAAGAACGAAAAGAAAAGAAAGACAGAAAGATAAGAAAGAAAGAAAAAAGGAAAGAACGAAAAGAAAAGAAAGACAGAAAGATAAGAAAGAAAGAAAAAAGGAAAGAACGAAAAGAAAAGAAAAGAAAGAAAGATAAGAAAGAAAGAAAAAAGGAAAGAACGAAAAGAAAAGAAAGACAGAAAGATAAGAAAGAAAGAAAAAAAGGAAAGAACGAAAAGAAAAGAAAGAAAGAAAGATAAGAAAGAAAGAAAAAAGGAAAGAACGAAAAGAAAGAAAAGAAAGACAGAAAGATAAGAAAGAAAGAAAAAGGAAAGAACGAAAAGAAAGAAAAGAAAGACAGAAAGATAAGAAAGAAGAAAAAAAGGAAAGAACGAAAAGAAAAGAAAGACAGAAAGATGAGAAAGAAAGAAAAAGGAGGAAGAAAGAAAAGAAAGAAAGAAAGACAGAAAGATAGGAAAGAAAGAAAAAAAGAAAGAAAGAAAAGAAAGACAGAAAGATAAGAAAGAAAGAAAAAAGGAAAGAACGAAAAGAAAGAATAGAAAGACAGAAAGATAAGAAGGAAAGAAAAAGGG
>NC_134894.1:15317502-15332502 GCF_041734735.1 Babylonia areolata | reverse complement strand
TAAAGAAAAGTAAGAATAAGAAATTTAATAAAAGGGGGAAGAAGAAAAGAAAAAGGAGAGGAAAGGAAATGAGGACGTCAGCTGTGTCAATTCGATACAAGACTACGCATTTAAGATGCAGAAAAAAAAAATGAGCATACAAACAACAAGAAAATAAATGAGCTTTACAAATGAAATATCATGAAAACGACAAAAGCTTACAAAAAAAAAGAAGAAAAAAAAAAGAAAAAAAGAAGAAAAACAATGCACTTTCACATCGATGCCTTTTATAAACTGGGAAAAGCAACGAAACGTCAAAATTGGATGAGATGTTCAGAATAGAATAATGTAGAAAAAAGGGAAGTGATACAAGGTAAAAAAAAAAAATGTCGTAAAATATTACCTGTTTTCATGTCTTTAATTGAACGTTAAACATTAACTATGGCACAATGATAGTGCTACAAGCAGTCACGTAGGTAGGGAGACTTGATTTGACTATCTTTTCTGTGACTGGAAACTATTTTTGTGTTATATATATAACATTTTAAAAAGCTATCTTGTTTTTCGTCGTCGACGTTTATTGAAATCCTGTTCTTGACATGTCTTTTGCATCCAGTCCCATTCATTCTGACACACCAACCCTCTCTCTCCTCAGTGCACCCATCCTTACGTTTCATGCTAACACCACCAACAACACCATCACCCTCACCATTAACAACACCATCACCCTCACCATCAACAACACCATCACCCTCACCATTAACAACACCACCACCATCACCACAACCACCACTAACTACCCAGTGCCTCAGACAGGGATGAGGAGGTTGGGGGGTTAGTGGGGTTCAGGAGCCAGGATTAAATTATAGCTGGACAAGAACGTAGATCTTCTCACCCCTTCACCACCTGACGTCAACACCACACTTTTATCTCCCCCGCCCCCCCCCCTCCCCAGCCCCCCGCCACCCCCACCCCCTCACACACACACCTACTTTCCTTCTTACCTCGCTAGTGTCCTCTCTGCATCCTGCATCTTCTCTCCTCACCCTCTCCCCCCATCTTCCCCCCCCCCCCTCTCACCCCTATCCCCTCTCTCCACGTCTGTTTCATCACCTCCCCATTGTCTCCCTTCCCATTCCACCCCGAAAGATACCCCCCGCCCCCCGCCCCCCGCCCCCCAACGACCCTCCTGTGTCCACCAGCAGAAATTGGATGCCGGGCGGATAGCTGTGTTTTAATGGCAGCTGTCTTTCACTCTGGGTGGCTTTCCCGTGCAGCTTTCTGGCCCTGCGTCTCCGGTTGTCCGGTTTCGGTGTCATGACTCTTCTTGTTCTTGTTCTTATTCTTCGTCGTCGTCATCCTCTTCCTCCTCTTCTTCTTCTTCTTCATCCTCCCCCTTGTTCTTGTTCTTATAATTCTTGTTGTTGTTCATCTTGTTGTTGTTGTTGTTCTTCTTCTTCGTCCTCCTCCACCTCCTCCTTCTTCTTCTTCTTCGTCGTCGTCGTCCTCTTCCTCCTCCTCTTCTTCTTCTTCTTTCATCCTCTTCCCCCTTGTTCTTGTTCTGCTGGTTCTTGCTGTTGTTCTTCTTGTTGTTCTTGTTCTTCTTCAGAGGGAAGGTGACAGAACAGTTAAGATGCTCGTCTGCAATTACAGAGCCCGTGAGGGTCTGGGTTCGAATCCCGCTCTTGCCTTTTCTCCCAGATTTGACTGGAAAATCGAACGAAGCGTCTGGTCATTCGAAAAAGGCGATAAACCGAGGTCCCATGCACAGCACGCACTTGGCGCACTGAAAAAGAACTCATGGCAACGAGAGTGTTGTCCTCTGGCAAAATTATGTCGAAGAAATCCACTCTGATAGGTACACAAATATACATGCATGCACTCAAGGACTGACAAAGCGCGTAGGGTTATGCTGCTGGTCAGGCATCTGCCTGGAAGATGTGGTGTAGCGTATATGGATTTTTCCGAACGCAGTGACGCCTCCTTGAGAAACTGGAACTGGAACTACTACTTCTTCTTGTTCTTGTTTTTCATGTTCTCTTGTTCTTGTTCTTGTTCTTCTTCTTCGTCAACATCGTTGTCATGACCCATATTATCATCATCTCTTAATTACCACCATGTTCACTTCCTGTTTAACTATACACACTAACGATTTCGAACTGTGCATATAGTGCTCTACGATTTCGCGCTCAAGAAACGCTCCTTACCTATAATGATGATAATAGTACAATCGCTAAAACCCACTATGTTGGGTCTCACATCACGCATTATATATTGTCAAAGACGTTATCTGTTACCTGGATCCTGGAATGACGTATAGTCTGGGTTGTGCACAGATAGTTCATTCCAGAGTTGCTTCCCGTTCAAGTCTATGTTTCCAATCCAGGTTTATGATTCGATTCGTCTTTCCGATCCACGGGGTCTGAAGTGATTCGTCTTCCTTATCATTCTCTCAAGGACAGTCAGCTTCTCTTTCAGACTTGGCTCTCTAATCTATATTGATGGCAAAAAGTCTAGGAGTGCAGAAACTGCATTACAGAACTTTCCTTTTTCTTGAACAGAGATTTCTGCGCAAGCAGAGTTATCTACGTGGTTTGTTTTTGTTGTTGTTGTTTTTGTTTTGTTTTGTTTTCCTGAACGAGTTTACATGGCAAAATCGGTTCCAGGATAGTATTAGTTAAAAGAAGCGGTTCAATGACAAGCTAAAGTCCTATTTTAGAACTGTAACTACACACACACACACACACACACACACACACACACACACACACACACACACACACACACACACACACACAGATATATATAAACTCTCTCTGGCGTAAACAGCCTTGAAGAAGCTGTAGTTCAGCGAAAATTTGCAAAATTATTACCACAGGCTTTAAAGACATGAATAGAATGCTGTTGTCTCTCTCTCTCTCTGTGTCTCTCTTCCTTTATATCTATGCATATATACATGTGTGTGTGTGTGTGTGTGTGTGTGTGTGTGTGTGTGTGTGTGTGTGTGTGTGTGTGTGTGTGTGTGTGTGTGTGTGTGTGTGTGTGTGTGTGTGTGTGTGTGTGACAAATGTGACGAATTGATTAGCGAATCGTGGAGTCAACCACTGTGAGGATGCAGATTTCAGCACCATCATGAAAGGTGGGGACGTTTCTTCCCATGACTGTGCTATGGACACATATGCACGTACACACTTCACGCATGCATCTTTGGCGGTGCTGCTCTGATATCCTGACCACCTCTGTAGATGTCTGGGATTGTTTTTCTCTCGTGCCTGGGTTATGTTGGAATGTCTATAGAATGAAAGGAAGCGTGGTATAGCCGTGATACTTTGTTCCAAACCTGGATTGATTTCCATAGTGGCATCGTTATTATCTTCTTCATCGTTTTTTTTTTTTTTTATTATAGAAGACAAACGCCCCCAACTGTCTGACCTTTCATGCCCTGTTTTCATGCCAGTTTCGATTTACTTTCCACTCCCATGCTTGTGGTGAGTTCCTGCCGAAGACTTCAGTGTCGGAAGGTTCTTGGTGGACTGTCGTTGGAGGAACGTGCGTGGTGGCGGTCTTCACTCCCGAGGAGATACTCACCCACTCACCACTCAGGCTCCACAACTAAACGAATGGTCATCAGAAGAAACGTAGAACATCTTGCAGGTGGTCTCATGCATATGCTGAATAATGGGAGGCTCTGAACACTGAACACCACCGTAGTGACTCACTAGCAGTGCGGGGTCTCCTCTGGAGTGTGACCTGCTGGTGGCCTAGCATCGATACTTCCTTGTGAACTGCCGGCGTTAGGATTGCAGCGGACGAACCTGGATGTGAATGTTGTAAGGGGTACTCAGGATGAGCAGCGGGAGGGAAACGCCATTGACCTGTTGCGGATGAGGGGGCGGCAAAATGAATAAATAAATAAAAATAAAAAAATGAATAAAAAAGCAGGTCAAGGACAAATATACGAACTGGAGTGCAGAAAGCCGAAATAATACCTTTACTTACAAATCAGAGAGGCAAAGGAGGAAATACAAATGAAGGGAAGACAGGGAGATCTTTCAAAAGACCACGTCAGAAACATTCCTCCACGGGGAAATGTTTTGACAGCTCTCTCTCTCTCTCTCTCTCTCTCTCTCTCTCTCTCTCTCTCTCTCTCTCTGTGTGTGTGTGTGTGTGTGTGTGTGTGTGTGTGTGTGTCTGTTGGAAGACACAAAGACAATGCGTCACGCATGCCTGACAACAAGTACACAATTCCTTTGCAGAATACCAGAGCTGGAAAGGAACCTCCATTAAAATGACACACAAATGCCCCGTCTCTCTCCCACCTCCATCTCCTCTCTTGGCCTCTTTAATCCCCAAGCACTGACCACTGATCGATGCCAAAATGAAAGCTCCGTTGACCCTTGGAAAGGGAGGGCGGGGGGTCCAGTTTGACAGTCGGTGTGTCCCTGGCGACCATCAGATTGAATTACACCCAAATTGAATGGGTTCCTTGCTTAGTCGTTTTGTTTGTTTGATTGTTTTTGTTTGCTTTCAGTGTGTAGAATGGTCCATACACGATGACCCACATCTCCTTTAAAGACAAAAGAAGAAGTAAAAGATGCCTGATCTTTACGTAAACCCAACGAGCCGCCCAGGCCTCGAGAGCCTACTTTCGGAATGGATTATGAAAAAAAGAAGTAAATACGTATTATGAAATGAAATATATATAGAAGGCAAATAACTGAAATGAACTAAAAATAAAAACAAGTACATGATAACACAACAAGCGTGCAAATGCGGTCGCGCGCGCACACACACACACACACACGCACACGCACACACACGCACACGCACACACACACACACACACACACACACACACACACACACACACACACACGTTTGATATATGAAGGTTTGCTCTTGGTTCGAGTTGTGTATTCCTTTGCAAACACTGCTTTACATAAGTCGGACATTCACCGTAAATAAGTTTATTCTTAAGTACGCACTCTTTGAATTTTACTTATTCAGCTGACATTTGATTTTGATTTTGATGACTGCGTGTATCTTGTAAAACACCATTGAGATTTTTTTACAGCATGCCTGTATACCGAATCAAGTATTTCTATACGGACCTCACTGCAGTTTGAAACGTAAGCAATGCTGGACACGATTTGAGAATGGAAAAAGAAGAAGGAAGCTTCTGGATTGATAACATGTTCAAAAAGATTTTATTTGGGGACATATTCAAGCCGGTTGTCAACAATGACACTGACATATCGATGTTCTGTTACTTGTTTTTATAGTCTGGTATTTACTTTAGTAGAGTGAGTGGATCTAAAGTTGTGCTGGTGCTGTTTGCGAGTAACTAATTACAATCACACACGCTGGAACTGCGATGGACCAACCCGGGTGTGGCCGTGTATGGGGGAATCTAAATGAGCGGCGTGGGAGCAATGCCACTGAAACGGTGCAGATGAATGGGGCAGCAAAAAAAAAAAAAAAAAAATTACAATCACACACTTTGTCATGTCTTGTTGGTTTTTCTTTCTGTGTTAAGAGAGGGTCAGGCAGAGGTGGAGTGGGTGGGGAGGAGGATGCAGAAAGTGAAGGGATGCTGACATGGACAGCAACAGAAAGGCTGGGGAGTTTTGTTGCGGGTGAAGGGTAGGAGAGGGGTGAGTGAGATTAAGGATGTGAGTGATGTCAGGGTGGTGCGGGGGTGAGGGAAGACCTAGGTTCTTGTCAAGCAATAGTTTAATCCTGTCTGGGAAAGAAGAAGGACCAGGGGGTGGGGGGTATGGAACATGTGGATAGGAGAGGGGTGGGGCTGACTTCTGAAGTGGGATGGATGGAGGGTAGAGGGTGGGGGTAGTGGTGCCAGAATGAATGGGACAAGATGTGAAGACTGAAGGGAAGTAGATTTTCCGCTGGGATTGTTGGGACTGTGGTGTGTGACTGACAGAACAGTGTTGACACGTTGTTCCTTGGCGGCCTTGTCTACCGTCAAACACTCTGTGAAATGGATCTGTGACAGAGAGAGAGAGACAGACAGACAGACAGATAGAGACAGTGACACTGTCAGGCAGACAGGGTATGAGGGGGGAGGGGGGCGAGAGAGAAAGAGAGCAAGAGAGAGAGAGAGAGAGAAGGATCAAGTGAGACAGCAAAGAAAGAAAGAAAGAAAAGAAAGAGAGAGAAGACTGACAGACAGAAGGACGAAGTGAGAGACAGAGGCAGAGAGACAGAGCAGAGAGAGAGAGAGGATGAGTGGAGGATGACGATAAGGATGAAAGGACCTGCAGAATGTGTTGAGGCACCATCACTATTACTGTCACCACCATGGCGTGCGTGGTGGGGACTGGTCAGACCGTCAGATGACCTGCAGAACACCTCTTCACCTCTTCCGTCCAGTCCAGCACGAATTTCGTGGACAAACTGTCGGCGGATATTTGATCCACAATTCCTATTGGAGGGGTGGGGGTGTTAGAACGAAGGGCGGATGGGCAGGGGGGGATTAAGGATCTGGAGATTGATGGTAGCAAGAAGGAACATGAAAGAAAGAGTGGCTCCTCAAAGAAAGTGGAATTAGTTTGGTGGTTCTCGAGTGAAAAAAAACGAAAGAGAGAAACGTGAAGTTTTGGGGGGTAGTTTTCTGTCTGTCAATGATTGAAAATAAAAGCTTTTCTACTGGGAAATCAGTGTAATAAAAATTCAAGTAGCAGGCATTTTTTCCTTGATTTGATTTTGAATTTCGCTGCCCCACCACCGCTGCCCCTCCCCCCACCCCCGCCCCTCCTCTCCCTCCGCACTCCGGCCCCCACCCCCACCCCCCACCCCCCACACACACACAACTCGAAGAAACCTGCAGGACACCACTTCACCACTTCCATCCAGTCCAGCATGCACTTTATGGTCGCAATGGTCGTCGGATGTTTCATCCAGCTTTCCTATTGGAGGGGTAGGGGTGTTGGAACGAGCGGTGGGAGGGGTAGGGAGGATTAAGGATGGTGATTGATGGTAGCATGAAGGAACATGAAAGAGAGAGTGGTTCAAAGAATGTGGAACGAGTTTAGTGGTTATTGGGTGAAAAGCTTGCGTGAAAAATGTGAAGGTAGATTTTTTTTTCTCTCTGCCTGTCAATGATAAAAAAATAAAAGCTTTTCTACTGGGAAATCAGTGTAATGAAAATACAAATAGCAGACATTTTTTCATTGATTTAATTTTGAATTCCGCTCACACACACACACACACAAAAAATAACCCCCCCAAAACAAAAAAACAAACAACAAATAACATACAGACAAACAGCAAAGCAGAGACTGTTTGAAAGAAATTAGAAAGCAAACGCATGCGCATGCACAGAGAGAGAGAGAGAGAGAGAGAGGGGAGAGAGAGAGAGAGAGAGAGAGAGAGAGAGAGAGAGAGAGAGAGTTCAAAATCGAAGAAACTAAACAACTCAGTTTGGTGTTTTTCTGGCGGTCACCAGGGATATGCCAACAGGCAGCAGCACTGTGTCCAACAAAGGTCAAGTGAGTCTTTAGGGTTGTAACGATCTTGTTTCACGTGCTGTGTGCATGGGATGAAGAGTTTAGCTGGCTCTGCTGGGACGTGGGGGTGAGGGTGGTGGTAGTGGAGGGGGTATACGTGTGTATGTATGTGTGTGTGTGTGTGTGTGTGTGTGTGTGTGTGTGTGTGTGTGTGTTTGTGTGTGTGTGACTAAAAAAGACCCAAGATGACTCTTACGTGCACGTTGTTTTTCTTCGATCGATCATTTACCTGTTTTGTCTATTTTCATTTTTTCTTCTTCTGTATTTGCCATTTAGGTCAACGCAACTGAAAATCAAAATCTGAGAAATTCCTTGTTCAGGTCAGCTTAAATCGATATCAATAACAAAGAAAACTTTTCCCAGATGGTTCCAGCAGCGGAGGAACATTTATTTATCATTCGCCTGTGGCCCAATGAGAACTGCCATTTCATCACATTTTTCTCTCCCTCGTCTTTCACTCAGTAACTGGCAGCTCGATTCCACTTGAAAAAAAACAACAAACAAACAAACAACAACCAAACGAAACAAAACATTATCCTCGATAATGTTTTAAAAGTGAATATGTGAAATGCTTTTATTTGAGAACATATGTTTATTACTCTTGTTTAATCAAGTAAACCGCGTGTGTGGGGTGGGTGGAAGGTGGGTGGGTGCGGGTGTGTGCTGATTATCTGGTTGTGGTTTTCCGCAATTTATCTTTATTCTTATCTTATCTGTCTATTATAATCAATGTGCAATATAGTAGACTATGTTTATAATTGTATTCAAAATAATGTTTCTTAATTCTATCTGTTTTTACATTAAGAATACCAGTTATTATTACTTGCAGTGTGTGTATGTATGTATGAAACGGTGTATATGATATTTTTTTACATTTGTGTCTTCGTAATATTCGTAAAAGCTGTTGTTGATTTTTACAGTTATGGTCCCCATGTTGTTTACTTGTCTATGTTGTGATAATGCACCTGACCAAATTTCTCCAGTTGGAGATAATAAAGTTATTCTTATTCTTATTCTCTTTCATATTGTTCTTGATGCTATTTTCTCACACTCTTCTCTTTCGCAGTTCCCGTCCCTGCTTTTTTTCCGCCTCCACCCCCCCCCCTCCCCCCTCCTACCCCCTCCCCACTACAATACAAACTGTGAATCAAACAGCCGCCGATCACAGTGTACACAATGTGTGTGCTGGACTGAAAGACGTTGAAAGGCGTCCTGCTGCTGGTCGCCATCTATGATTCCGTGGTGGATTCTCTCCCTTGAATTTCCGTGGTGTTGACGGGAGATAATGAGTGAGTGAGGGTGATTTGGCCAAAGTGGTGGTGATGGTGATGACGATGATAGCGACTGACTGTGAGAGGGTGCCTCATTAGATTCTATCTCTTTCTTCCCTCCCTCTTCGTCTGTCTGTCTTTGCTTTTTTTTCTGTCTGTCAGTTTGTCTGTTTATCTGCCTCTGTCTCTCTCTGTCTTTGTTTCTCTGTGTGACTGTGAGTCTGGGTGTCTGGGTGTCTGTCTGTCTCTCGTGCCCCCTCTAAACTTCTGTCTCTCTCTCTCAATCCACCCCTCGTTCCCTCTCTCTCTTTCCCGCTCTCTTTCACTCTCCCACTCTCCGTCTCTCCTCTCTCTCTCTCTTTCTATCTCCCTCCCCCCCTCTCTCTCTCGCCCTTTCTCTCCCTGTCTCTATTTCGCTCTCCCTCACATTTTATCTCTACTCCCTCTCCCCCACCTCTCTGTGTCTCTCTGTATTTCTTTATCTCTGTCTGTCTGTCTGTCTGTTTGTTTGTCCGTCTGTCTGTCTCTGTCTCTGTCTGTCTGAGGCTTGTTGAATGTGTGTGTGTGTGTGTGTGTGTGTGTGTGTGTGTGTGTGTGACAGATCCATTTGGCAGAGTAGTGTCTAACGGTAGACAAAGCCGTCAAGGAAACAACGTGTCAACAGTGTTCTGCTCTGTCGATCACACACCACAGTCCCAACAGTCCCAGCGGGAAATAAAATCTACTTCCCTTCAGTCTTCACATCTTGTCCCATTCATTCTGACACCATCACCACCACCACCACCCCCCTCCACCACCTCGTCCCCTCTTATCCTCATTTTCCTCACTCTTCTCTTTCCCTCTCCCTGATTAGGATTAAATTATTGCTTGACGAGAACCTGGGTCTTCCTTTTACCCCCACCCTGACATCACATCACTCACACCCTTACTCTCATGCCCTCCTCCCGTCCTTATTCTCTCTCTCTCTCTCTCTCTCTCTCTCCCTCTCTCTCTCTCTCTCTTTCTCTCCCTCTTACTCTCTCTCTGTTTCTCCCTATCTTTCTCTCCCTCTTTCTCTGTATGTCTCAGTCTGTCTCCCTATCTTTCTCTCTCTCTCTCTCTCTCTCTCTCTCTCTCTCTCTCTCTCTGTATGTCGCAGTCTGTCTCTCTATCTTTCTCTCTCTCTCTCTCTCTCTCTCTCTCTCTCTCTCTCTCTCTTCCTCTTTCTCTCTCTCTGTATGTCTCAGGCTGTCTCTCTTTCTTTCTCTCTCTTTCTCTTCCTCTTTCTCTCTCTCTCTCTCTCTCTCTGTATGCTTCAGTCTGTCTCTCTATCTTTGCCTCTCTCTTCCTCTTTATCTCTCTCTGTATGCCTCAGTCTGTCTCTATCTTTCTCTCTCTTCCTCTTTCTCTCTCTCTCTCTCTGTATGTCTCAGTCTGTCTCTCTATCTTTCTCTCTCTTCCTCTTTCTCTCTCTCTCTCTCTCTGTATGTCTCAGTCTGTCTCTCTATCTTTCTCTCTATTCCTCTTTCTCTCTCTGTGTATGTCTCAGTCTGTCTCTCTATCTTTCTCTCTTTCTCTCTCTCTGTATGTCGTAGTCTGTCTCTATCTTTCTCTCTTTTCCTCTTTCTCTCTCTCTGTATGCTTCAGTCTGTCTCTCTATCTTTGCCTCTCTCTCTTCCTCTTTATCTCTCTCTGTATGTCTCAGTCTGTCTCTCTATCTTTCTCTCTCTTCCTCTCTCTCTCTCTCTCTCTCTCTCTCTCTCTCTGTATGTCTCAGTCTGTCTCTCTATCTTTCTCTCTCTTCCTCTTTCTCTCTCTGTGTATGTCTCAGTCTGTCTCTCTATCTTTCTCTCTATTCCTCTTTCTCTCTCTCTGTATGTCTCAGTCTGTCTCTCTATCTTTGTCTTTAACTATCATTCCTTTTCTTCCCTTTTCTCTTTTTTTCTCTCTCTGTTTCAGTTCCTCTGTCTCTCTTTGTTTCTTGTCTCTCACTATCTTTTTCTTTCTACCCCCCCCCCCTCCCACACACTCTCTCTCTGTATGTCTCAGACTATCTCTCTATCTTTCTCTCTCTTCCTCTTTCTCTCTCTCTCTCTCTGTATGTCTCAGTCTGTCTCTCTATCTTTCTCTCTATTCCTCTTTCTCTCTCTGTGCATGTCTCAGTCTGTCTCTCTATCTTTCTCTCTTTCTCTCTCTCTGTATGTCGTAGTCTGTCTCTATCTCTTTCTCTCTCTCTTCCTCTTTCTCTCTCTCTGTATGCCTCAGTCTGTCTCTCTATCTTTGCCTCTCTCTCTTCCTCTTTATCTCTCTCTGTATGCCTCAGTCTGTCTCTCTATCTTTCTCTCTCTTCCTCTCTCTCTCTCTCTCTCTCTCTCTGTATGTCTCAGTCTGTCTCTCTATCTTTCTCTCTCTTCCTCTCTCTCTCTCTCTCTCTCTGTATGTCTCAGTCTGTCTCTCTATTTTTCTCTCTCTTCCTTTTTCTCTCTCTCTGTATGTCTCAGTCTGTCTCTCTATCTTTCTCTCTATTCCTCTTTCTCTCTCTGTGTATGTCTCAGTCTGTCTCTCTATCTTTGTCTTTAACTATCATTCCCTTTCTTCCCTTTTCTCTTTTTTTCTCTCTCTGTTTCAGTTCCTCTGTCTCTCTTTGTTTCTTGTCTCTCACTATCTTTTTCTTTCTACCCCACCCCCACCCCCCACTCTCTCTCTGTATGTCTCAGACTATCTCTCTGTCTTTCTCTGTCTCTGCCTCTCACTTTCTCTCTTTTCCGCCCCCCCCTCTCTCTCTCTCTCTGTATGTATCTGTCTCAGTCTATCTCTCTGTCTCTCTGTGTCTGTGTCTCTCCCTATCTTTCTCCCTCTCTTCCTCCCTCCCTCTCTCTCTCTCCCTCCCTCCCTCCCTCTCTCTCTCTCTCTCTCCCCCCCCCTTGCCCCATTCTTCTAGCACTTTCCTTGTGAGCTTCTTCTCACACCCAGTATACCCCCTCCTCCCTTTCTTCGACCTTTACGTCACCTTAAACCCTCCCCAACTTGAGATTTCCCTCCACCCCCACCCCCGCCCCCCGCCGACCCCTCCCTCTCTTCCTCCCCCCTTGACTCCCCGACTCTCCTGCCCTCTGTCCCAAGCCCCCCCCCCCCCGTCCCCCCCTGTGTCCACAAATTGGATGCTGGGCAGACAAATGTGTTTGGGGACAGTTCCCCAGGCCTGCCTGCATCCCTCCCTCACTGTATCCAGTCCAGCTTTTCCCAATCCACGTGTATTGGCCGCTGTCCTTGAGAGGCAAGGGAAAGTGTTTTTCTCGGTTTTATTCCCTCGACGGTTTAAAACAAATGAAATGAAATGGGTAAGATGTATGGGTTATGCAAAAATAGATGAATGAGGAAATAAATAAACATGCGTGATGAACAAATCGATCATCATGAATAAATAAATAAATAAATGATTTAATGATCAATAAATGATAAATTGATAGATAGAGAGGTAGAGAGATAGCAGCGAGACAGATAGATAGGTAGACAGATACGTAAACATTATCATATGAATAAAACATAAGTATTTGATTGGGTAATATTACTGATTCAGTGCATAATCAAATAATAAATGAAATAAAGAAAACGAATGAACAAGAGAATGATAACGAATAATGGTGTTAATCTTGTTTCCCGATTTGCCCCTGTGTAGGGTTGGTTTTTTTGGGGGGGGTTTTGTTCTTTCTTTTTTTTAAACAATAACTACATCCTCACTGTGCCACCTTCAATCCATCTGTGACCTCTTTGCTGCCAATTCACTGACGTACTGTGGAGAACACGAACCCAGCATTTCAGTTCGTGGTTTCCCAGCAATCATCACATTGAACCCAAAATCAATCGTTTGTTTGTTTGTTAAACAATCCATACTTCGTTTCTCTTCACACACACACACACACACACACACACACACACACACACACACACACACACACACACACACACACACACATATATATATATATATATATGTGTGTGTGTGTGTGTGTGTGTGTGTGTGTGTGTGTGTGTATCTGTCTGTCTCTCTCTATGTATCTGTGTGTGTGTCTCTCTCTGTGTCTGTCTATATCTCTCCCTGTGTGTGTGTGTGTGTGTGTGTGTGTGTGTGCGTGCGTGCGTGCGTGCGTGCGCGCGCGCGCGCGCGCGTGTCTCTGTATATTTGTCTCTGTGCATGTGTTTGCCTTTTTTCTCGGTTTGTTCTACTGAAAATTTGTTCGAATGTTTGTTCAAAGCGGCGCAATTCAGAACTAAACTCCAGAAAATGTACCCCACTTGTGTTTTCACTACTGTTTCTCTGCAGCGGAGGAATAGAAGTTTTATTCAGTTCCGTCTTTACAGACTCTGCACGTCACATTTCTCTCTCTCATGGTTCTTTTTTTTTTTTAATTTTTTTTTTTTTTACATCCATCACTTTCACAGTTTTCATCCACACTTTCTCGGCCACCCCCGCCACTCTCACATGACCAGGCTGATCAAACGGCTGCCAACCACTCTATCCACAACGTGTGTGTGTGTGTGTGTGTGTGTGTGTGTGTGTGTGTGTGTGTGTGCTGGCCTGAAAGTGATGTCAAGAGTATAGTTGGTCCTGCCCGGCTGTCTCAATAGCCGCCAGACTCTTTTGCAGGAGACTGAAGCTGAAGTTGAAGGAGACTGGTGAACTCCAGAAAGACAGTATTTCTTTCGCTTGATGGTTATTGAACTTTGGATTCTACCAGTTAACGGCGAATTTCTTTTTACTGGCTGCTCCAGTTCCTGTAGTATACTGCAACCGAAGCAGTCGGGCCTGGACTTGCAACACGGTCAATAAACACAGACATTTAACAGCGGTGGCCATGTCTTCTACAAGGCTTATGAGCCAGAAGCAAGTGCGTGAGTGTGAGGGTGAGTGTGTGGATGATGTTTATAGCCCATTTAGATCTCCATCAGTAGAAACTAGATTGAATGGGATAATTTGTTGCTGAATTATGCAACTTGCTGATCGGCTTTTTGTCAGGAAGCATGTGCCATTGCGCTGGGAGACAGATAAAGATGTGATCAGCAGCACGTGGGGAAATCATATGTAGCTGGCGTTCCCATGAAAACCATCAGCTTCATGATCCCATCTGGGAACAGAAAGCCAAGAAACAGCAGAACATGAGTTACGAGGTTCATTTTTCTTGTCTTCCATCAGAGAACTATTGCCAGCACCTCCAGGATTCAGCTCTACTTTGACTGTTTTACACACACGCGCACACACACACACACGCGCGCGCGCGCGCACGCACGCACACACAGAGATTTCTTTCTTTTTTTTTTCTTATTGCCAGAAAAAGGCTACTGTCACATGTCTCTCCCTTCATTTTCACCCAAATAACCACTAGCTCAATTCCAATTTATTTAAAGCTCCCTCTCTTTCATATCCTTCAAGCTGACATCAATCCTCACCCTCACTTGCTCCGAAGCCCTTCCAATACGAATCGTGGATGAAACCCCCGCAGACCTCTTGGTACAGAAAGTGTGTACTCAAGTGAAAGAGGTGTAAATAGTCTTCCCGGCCATGTCTGGCTTTCTCAATAGCCGCTAGACTCCTTTGCAAAAAATATGGGGACTGTTGAACTCCAGAACGACAGCGTTTCTTTCCCTTGGTGGATGTTAAAGTCTGGTTCATCCCGTGCACAGCACATTTCTTTCTTTAGATGCTCCAGTTCTTATAGTTTATTGTAGCAGCAGAAGTAAGGCCTGACTTTTGAATAAAGCACTGTCAATAAAGACAGAGATATTGAAGAGGAGTAGCCATGTCTTGTGGAAGTCTTATGAACCAAAAAAATACAGAAGAGACTGCGTGAGCGAAAGAGTGAGTGTGTCGGTGTGTGGTGTTTATAGCCCAGCAAGATTTTTATCAGTCGAAATGAGATTGAGTGAACAAGGTGATTTATCGCAGAATTATGTGGTCTCCTGGTCGGCTTTCTGTTTTGTGAGCATGCGTCATTGATCTGGAAGTCAGGTGATGTAATCTGTTGCCGGCATTCCCATGAAAACCATCAGCTTCATGATCCCTTCTGGAAACAGGAAGCCAGGAAGCAGCAGAGCATAAGCTATGATGCTCCTTTTCCCAAAATAGTGGCAACCCCCATTGAAGCCAATTCTTCATTGCTTTTATGCACACACAAACGGGCAAGTAGGCATGCACACACACACACACACACACACACACACACACACACACACACACACACACACAC
>NC_134894.1:15292502-15305002 GCF_041734735.1 Babylonia areolata | reverse complement strand
GGGGAGTATTCAATTTTGGAGGAAAGCCAGTGGTTCCCAAGGGAAACGTTTGATCGGCAAATTGAGACTCTGTGTGTGTGTGTGTGTGTGTGTGTGTGTGTGTGTGTGTGCGTGCGTGCGTGCGTACGTGCGCGCGCGCGTGTGTGTGTGTATGTGTGTGTGGGGGGTGGGGGGGGGGGGTGGGGGGTGGAGTGGTGTGGAGTGGAGTGGAATTTTGTTTAATGTCCCGTCACACATTCTGGTGATTGTAGACTTTTTGTTAAAGTATTAACTTTCACATTTGAATGGCATCGATTCGAAATGAATGTTTGAGTACCATCACAGAAGAATTACGCACTGGACTTCGTAAAAGGAAAGTCGTTAATTTTACAAGAGAAACAACTGATAATGAATGTTTGCGCGCGCGTGTGTATGTGTGCGTGTGTGTGCGTGCGCGCGTGCGTGCGCGCGGGCGCGTGTTTGTGTGTAAAAATTATTAATATAAAAATTATTATTGCCACTTTGCTTACGATTTATCAAAGCTGGAATGTCATGATGAAGACAGGGACATTTTTGAAACATTGACAGGTTATCAAGATCGGAAAACATTGATATACCGATCGACTCGCGGGTTGCTTTTGATAGATGGAACTTTTGGTTTCCAGAACACAGCGTTCGATTCGACAAACGACAATGTCAGATATTGAGCAAAAATATCATTTGGATCGATAGGCCTTTGTATGTGTAGGCTTAGGTACTGGTACGAGCCATGAATGATCCACCTTTTTCTTTGTGTATTTGTTTTGTTTGTTTGTTTGTTTGTTTGTTTTTCTGTGTGTTTATTTGTTTGTTCGTTTGTTTTCTGTCTACAAGTGTATCTGTTTTTCTATCTTAATGTTTCCTTGTTTGTTTGTTTTTGGTTCTTTTTTTTAACTTAGCAAGCGACAACCGTTCTGTTGCTGTGGGGTCTTTTCCCCCTGCGCTAAGTGTATGCCGCTCACGGGACTTCGGTTAAATCATCCCAGCCGAATGACTAGCACATACACCACCACTCAATGCCTGGACCCCAGCCTTGAACCTTGAACACGTGGGCAGTCGCTTCATAGTTGTGTGCATTACCAGGAGGCCACGTGGTAAGGTGAAGTATGTCAAGTTAGTACTTGTAAACTGGCCAGTGCAACTCAATTTCTGACTAATATGTCACATGGCATGGGCCAAAAAAGGGAGAACTGGCCCACAGTTCAACGACCTTCTTTCCTCTGTAGTGGAGGAATGTTGCATCACGACAGCTTAAATGGCTTTCCTCTTTTCTTTTCTTTTTTTTTTTTTTTTTTTTTTTTAGTTTTTTTTTTCCATAAAGCCACGCTGTCCTCGTAATTACCTCCCTCTTTCACACATACACACACACACACACACACGCACACGCAAGCACGCACGCACACACACACATTCTCTCTCTCTCTCTCACACACACACATTCTCTCTCTCTCTCTTTCTCCCTCACACACACACACACACACACACACACACACACACACACACACACACACACACACACACACGAAATCACTCGTCTTGACCTCACGCTGAGCACTAAGTATAAGCCGATGCAAAAATAGCTCCATGGTTTAAAAAAAAAAAAAAGGAAGGTGAAAAGAAATAGAAAATCAATGACAGCCTCTTCCCTCAGCCAGCCAGGCGAGGACTTCTGCTGTTGTCAAACTTGCCTTGGCCTGTTTTTTTTTTTTTTTTGTGGGGGTTTTTGTGTGTGTGGCTTATTTTGGGAAGAGGTCGATATTCATGTTTTGGTAATGGCGTGCTTGATAGCATCAAAAGAGGTCACGATCGTTTTTGGTTGGTTGTGTGTGTGTGTGTGTGTGTGTGTGTGCGTGTGTGCGTGTGTGTATGTGTGTGTGTATGTGTACGTGCATGCGTGCGTGTGTGTATGTGTGTGCGTGCGTGCGTGCGTGTGTGTGTGTGTGTGTGTGCGTGCGCGTGTCTGTGTCTGTGTGTCTGTGTGTTTTCTACCAAAGACAGTCATGCAGCCAATCATTTGTTCGGTTTTTCTCTCACGTGACCATGTGAGGACACTAGAGAAACGCCGGTTAGGGACAGGACAGAGCGGTAACTAGAATCGCTTGGCGATGGAGAATTCTTCGGGGGAACAATCGTACATCTGGAAACAGAAAGAACAGGAAAGGTAGGGTAGGGGGGAGGATGGGGGGGATGGTGGAGAGTGGGAGAGGGGGGGCGTGGCGAGGAAAAGGATGGGTGGTTGGTATGTGGGTGGAAGAGGGAGTGGGGAAGGGTATTTGATAGGAGGAAAAGGAGAAGGGAGGCGAGAGGATGTGGTCAATGAAATATAATAACAGCAATCTTCTGCAGTCCTCCTCCCTCGTTATAATGGTTAGCGTTTACAGCAACAGTTGTAGCAGCAGCAGCAGCAGCAGCAGCAGCAGCAGCAACATGAGTAGTAGTAGTAGTAGCAGCAGCAGCAACAACAGCAGCAGTAGTAGTAGTTAGCATTGATATTGTTGTTTCAATATATGTGTTAGACAACGGTTTTAGCAGATTACAACACGCTGATTGTCTTGATACAGAAAGCGGATCAGGCAATGAGTTATATATATATATATATATATATGGGAGATTTTGCCATATATGTCA
Source organism: Babylonia areolata (assembly GCF_041734735.1). Taxonomy (NCBI): domain Eukaryota; kingdom Metazoa; phylum Mollusca; class Gastropoda; order Neogastropoda; family Buccinidae; genus Babylonia; species Babylonia areolata. Next base: position 15,302,356 of record NC_134894.1, on the reverse strand, counting down.
CTAAAAACTTGAGAGGCAGCGCATTTACAACTATTTGTTTCTGAGGCAATATATTTTTTACTAAAAAATGTTTTAACCAAATTTTCTTTTGCCTGCTCGTTATTCTTTAGACTGTTACGATTAGGAACGTTATTATTTTTTTTTCTTCGCTTTTCCAATTGGCTCTCTCTTTCCTATACACGCCAACACGTCCCATCATTTCCTCACACCCTCTCCCGCAACAGAGACAGCAGTAAAGCAGTAGATGACCTCAACCCACAGTCCTCAGCCACGGGAAAAATGAACGGTCATGGACGACGAAATCTACACCATATCCAAAAAAAAAAAAAAAAAAAAAAAAAAAAAAAAAAAACTGGAAAGAAAAAAGTTTATTTGGTAATAAGATGCCACGTGACCTCGTGAAGGATAATAATGGGGTTCGGGAGAAAAGCATGAGCGACAAAAAAAAGAAAAAAGAAAAAAAGAAAGAAAGAAAAAGGAAAAAAAAGAATCGGGGGCAAAAGACCGGTTTGGTGAACTGGGTTATGGGCGAATGTCAAAGCAAAGTAGGGGGGTGCTGAAAGACTAATGGTCAGGCCTGGGTTCTGGCACTAAAAACAACCGTCATCAGGAGAACAGACAGTGCTGCACGTGCGACCACAGCACGATCCTTTTTTTTTTTTTTTTTTTTTTGGTTTGGGTCAGGCATAAACAGAACCTTTCTGCATGTTACTAATATATGCACAGACTACTTAGAAACAGCAAAACAACAACATCATCCATCAAAACAACATCATCATCCATCAAAACAACAACATCATCCATCAAAACAACAACATCATCCATCAAAACAACAACATCATCCATCAAAACATCATCATCCATCAAAACAACATCATCCATCAAAACATCATCATCCATCAAAACAACATCATCCATCAAAACAACATCATCATCATCCATCAAAACAACATCATCATCCATCAAAACAACAACATCATCCATCAACATCATCCATCAAAACAACATCATCATCCATCAAAACAACATCATCCATCAAAACAACATCATCATCCATCAAAACAACATCATCATGCTGACACATACATTTGCTCTCTTGTGAAAAACGAGGCCCCGCATTTAGCGTAATGACCCCGTGGACAACAAATCCCACACATACAATGTCAGCGAAGAACGGTGTCTAATACTGGTGATAAAAGAAAGGACAACCACTGGCATTTAGTCTGCTGACGTCATTCAAAGACAGACAACACGCACGGGGCAGCACGCTAAGCCATTTATTTTCTTGCTGTGACCTCGACTTACTGTTGAAATAGTCGGGGTAATCAGCTTACACTAATCTGCCAGACATGTTCTCGTGTACTGCTCGGAAGGGATGAAAAATATCAAAACATGCAGTTGTTTATTAACCAGCTTGGCCTTCAGATTGGGGGTTGTGTGTGTGTGGGGGGGGACAGACAGACAAACAAACAAACAACACATGAGCCTGAAGAATTGTGGAACTGTTGTGTTGGATAGTCTGGTGAAGCTCCATGCACTAACTGTGTTTTTTTTGTTCTTGAGACGATGATGGTGGTGATGATCATGGCGAAAGCGATGGTGATGATGGTGATGATTATGGTGACTATGCTGGTGAGATCGTTGATAATGGTGACGGTGCTGATGATGATGTTGATGGTTGTGGTGGTAGTTAGTGGTGCTGGTGGTGTTGGTGGTCACAAGACCTCACTCTATCGTTTCAAACGAATGACTAGCACCCACACCACCACCACCACCACCACCACTGGCTCATGGTGCGATTTGTAGGGGGGGGGGGGGGGGGGGGCGGGAGGGGCGACAATCTCATCCTAGTACGAGACTCAAACCCATGCCCAAGACACTCGCTTCCTAGTCGGGTGCACTGCCCTCTGGGCCATCGCTCCACTTCAGTTAAGGTTAAACACACACACACACACACACACACACACACACACACACACACACACACACACACACACACACACACACACACACACACACAAAGAACAAGTTTACGCCGAAGTCATTGCCGTTTAAACATTAAGGTCTGTGGTTCAGTCGTAAGGACGGCAGCCCCCCTGGAGTGAAGGCATGTTCGTGCAGTTCAACAATAAAGGGAATGAAAAAGAAAGAAGTGTCTTTTTTTTTTCCTTTCGCCAAGATCTCCTGAAAATGTCAAGAGCTGAGAGACGATAGTTCCATTAGGATTTGATGAAGCTGGCGGCCGGAGTCTCACAAAGGCTCCGTGGAAGAGCTGGCAAAACATGAGTAAGAATTGAATAAGACGTCTGTCCTGCAAGACACACTGAAAGCAACATCTTCATATCATTAGCATGATGGTTGATTTTTTATGCATTGATAATTTCATTGTGTATGTATGTATGTAGGTAGGTAGGCCGATTTTTTATGCATTGATAATTTCATTGTGTATGTATGTATGTATGTATGTAGGTAGGTAGGTAGGTAGGTAGGTAGGATGTACGTATGTTTTTAAAAACAAAATAATTCTTTTCTTCTAACCTAAGCCAAACCCTGGATACGGGCTATTAGCCATTTTTTTCACTTGTTGACTAAAAAAGTTAAGATGGCAACCAACAAATTCATCAATGACTCTAACGCCGAGACATTGAAACAGAGCATGGTGCACTGTTGCTTTGTTCCAATACACGTACACAATTGGATCTGAATTCCCGAAACACTAAGTTGCCAATCATGTTTTGTGATTTGTGTGTGTGTGTGTGTGTGTGTGTGTGTGTGTGTGTTAATAGAGATACGGCACCTATCTTCAACTCTATTCCCTGCTCTACTCAACACTAACCCTGTCAGTAGACCTTGAGTGGTGGTCTGCTGACTAGTCGTTCAGATGAAACATCAAACTGACGTCCCATGTGCAGCACGCGCTTTGTGCGCGTTATGGAACCCATGGCAACAAAATGGTTGTCTCTGACAAAAAAAAAACATGTAGAACAATGTACTTTGACAGGAAAACAAATACACTTTCAGACAGAACAAAAAAGGAGGTGCTGCGATGTGGCGGCACCTTCTGCCCAGGGATAGCAGCTCGAATTTCACACAAACAAAAAGTGTAGTGACAACAAGAAATATGGCACAATACAATACAATGCAATACAATACTATACAATATAGTAGAATGCAACGCAACGCAATGCGATACAATACAATACAATACAATACAATCCAATACAATGCGATGTAATGGAATGCAATGTAAAACAGCGCAGCGCAGCGCAGTACAATTCAACATAGCACAATACAACACAGCATATTACAACACAAACCAAAACAACACAACACAATACAATGCAATTCAATACAATACAAAATCTTATAGCACATTTTTGCTAATGAAAAAACGAACACAACACGGGTCCTTTGCTGAAAGGAACCAAATCACTCACATACACTTACTGCCGCAGACAGAACAGAACACTGCCGCTGCACTGCCAACTGACAATCGAACAGCTCGCTCCCTGACCATCCATCCATCACTGGCAAGTCAACAGTATTGTATCGTTACCGGCATCACGTTATAGTCTGCGGTGTATTATCACTTGGGCATGAAGGTAAATGACAGAAACGCACAGATGAATAGATGAACATGATGTGAGCTTGAGAGATCGGTGAGGGATGAGGGTGGGTTGCACGGGTGGTGGGTGGGGGTGGATGTTTTGGGAGAGGGGGTGGGGGACGGTTGAGGAGATGTTAGATGTCGGTCCCATTATTGAATTGTGACTGGGGAGGTATCATCTATCTTTGGACGCTCTGTGTTGTCACTGTGTCATCAGACAGGATTGTCGCTAGTACATCACCTACTATGCACAGTGTCAAATGGGTGATCATTATGCTGGCAAACAGGCCTGTCGTTTGTCTTCTCGTTATTTCTCCCGTGGGGAAAGAACAATAGAAAACACATAGACATCAGATGGCTGGGATGGTGTGAGAGTCAGCGTATGTACACAGAGGGAGGGGGAGAGGAGGGAAAGTGCGATAGGAGGGGAGGGATGTTGAGTGAAATAGAGAGAGACAGGGACAGAGACAGAGAGACAGAGAGAGACAGGGAGAGAGACAGAGACAGTGTGTATAATACGTTGTTAAAATACCAGTGACCTCCATCAGTCAGTCCTACATTCCACTCCCAGCAACATCATCTCTTCAGTTCCCCTTCCCACGTCCCTTCCGTCAGTCTCTTTAGTTTGGAAACCGCCATTGCTACAGTTTCCTCAGTCATTGTCAAACAGATGTTGTCTTTAACTTAAAATATGATAAATGATGAAATACTTTGTATGCGCGAGTCTCACACACTCATGTGCAAGAACACACACAGACACAAACACACAGACACACACACACACACAGACACACTGACACACAGACACAGACAGACACACACACACACACACACACACACACACAATGAACTTTAACTCTGTTCTAACCAAGGAAATGCAGATTACAAGACATTATTCATACAAATACTCACACACAGGTACACACACACACACACACACACACACACACACACACACACACACACACACACATTTTCTGGAATGCAGACAGACACACAGACAGACATGAAAACAGACAGATAGAGAGACAGAGACAGAGACACAGGGAAAGAGACTTGTTTACAACATTTTGTTATTGTTGTCATGTTCATTGATTGTCACATTCCCATTTGTACCCCTCACCAAACTGAGCACCATCTTCGCTGCCACTGGCCAACTTTCTTTCGACGTACAGTATCCTAAACAGAAAGTACAATAGGGAGGGGTTGTGAAGGGGTTTCTCCTTCAAATTCCTTCGGCAGTAAGTTGTATTTGTATTTCTTTTTATCACCACAGATTTCTCTGTGTGAAATTCGGGCTGCTCTCCCCGGGGAGAGCGCGTCGCTACACTACAGCGCCACCCATTTTTGTATATTTCCTGCGTACAGTTTTATTTGTTTTTCCTAAGTGGATTTTCCTCCCGTAATTTTGCCAGGAACAACCCTTTTGTTGCCGTGGGTTCCTTTAAGTGCGCTAAGTGCATGCTGCACACGGGACCTCGGTTTATCGTCTTATCCGAATGACTAGCGTCCAGACCACCACTCAAGGTCTAGTGGAGGGGGAGAAAATATCGCCGGCTGAGCCGTGATTCGAACCATTGCGCTCGGATTCTCTCGCTTCTAGGCGGACGCGTTACCTCTAGGCCATCACTCCGTCCTATGAATCAGGACTGAAATCTGCACAGTAAAATGAAACCCAAACCCCCACGTGCAGTATTAACGTAGCTCACAAAGAAAAACCCATCGCAGCAGAAGGTCCTGGCAAAACTGTAAAGAAAACAAGTCCACTCTGACAGTAGAATAAGTACACTTGCAAATAAACAGGAGGAGAGAAAAAAAAAAGGACCAGCAGCCCGAATTTTACATCATGTGACAAAAAGCGATACAAAGCAAACGAGTACAAATCAGCACAATTATTAATGAGAGAAACTCAGACAAGAGACAAGCAAGCGTTTTAATAAAGGTGTGACATCTGCAAACATGGTGCATTCAGTCAGTCAAAGGTGTGACATCAGCACACATGGTACAATCAGTCAATCAAAGGTGTGACACCAGCACACACGGTACAATCAGTCAATCAAAGGTGTGACACCAGCACACACGGTACAATCAGTCAATCAAAGGTGTGACACCAGCACATACGGTACAATCAGTCAATCAAAGGTCAAAGGTGTAACACCAGCACACACGGTACAATCAGTCAATCAAAGGTGTAACATCAGCACACATGGTACAATCAGTCAATCAAAGGTGTGACACCAGCACACACGGTACAATCAGTCAATCAAAGGTGTGGCATCAGCACACACGGTACAATCAGTCAATCAAAGGTGTGACACCAGCACACACGGTACAATCAGTCAATCAAAGGTGTGACATCAGCACACACGGTACAATCAGTCAATCAAAGGTGTGACACCAGCACACACGGTACAATCAGTCAATCAAAGGTGTGACACCAGCACACACGGTACAATCAGTCAATCAAAGGTGTGACACCAGCACACACGGTACAATCAGTCAATCAAAGGTGTAACATCAGCACACACGGTACAATCAGTCAATCAAAGGTGTAACACCAGCACACACGGTACAATCAGTCAATCAAAGGTGTGACACCAGCACACACGGTACAATCAGCTGATCAAAGAGAAGATGAAGGGGAAGAAAAGCAACAAAAAAAACCACAACAAGAGTAAGAGAAAGAACAAAAACAAAAAGAAAGAAAGAAAGACACCGGAATCTTAATGGATTCATCTCATGATGCAGACACCACTCAGCACTCGGATTACATAGAGGTTTTTTTTACGGAGGGGGGGTGGGGAGGGAGGGGGCACAAACTTTACCTGACTCAGTACTTACACAGCTGAGGGAATCAAAACATCTTTTTTGACCACAAATTCCTTCCTCCTCTTCAAAAAAAAAAAAAAAGGGGGGGGGGGGGGGGGGGGGGGGGGGGGGGTCAGGTAAAAGCAGATAGCATTCTCCTCCAGAGTACCGTCTGGTATTCCGATGGTGATGAGAAAGAGAGACAGACAGACAGACAGACAGACAGAGACAGAAACAAAGACACACACAGAGAGAGACAGAAAGAGAGAGAGACAAAAAGAGAGACAGACAGACAGAGACAGAGACAAAGATAGAGAGAGAGACAAAGAGAGAGAGAGAGAAACAGATAGACAGACAGACAGAGACAGAGGCAGAGACAGAGAGAGAGAGACAGAGACAAAGACAGACAGACAGACACACACACACACACACACACACACACACACACACACACACACACACACACACACACACACACACACACACACAGAAAGACAGAGAGACAGAGACAGAAGAAGGAGAGAGACACAGAGAGAGAATAAGTGTATCCCCAGTGAAGGGTATCTTGATGGCACATTGTTTCCTGATGAAAAACGAAAACACCTGTGCGTGCTTTACGAAGCGAAACGGGCACGTTCCTTGTTAGAAGTGTGTGTGTGTGTGTGCTCAGGACGTGGTATTTGAGACGATGATGCCACCACCAGTGATGATGAGTGCTGAAAGAATGTGAAGGGTTGAAGATGATGAGAAGATGGGAGTTTCAGTGAGATTTCTTCTTCTTCTTCTTCTTCTTCTTCTTCTTCTTCTTCTTCTTCTTCTTCTTCTTCTTCTTCTTCTCCTTCTTCTTCTTCTTCTTCTCCTTCTTCTTCTTCTTCTCCTTCTTCTTCTTCTTCTTCTTCTTCTTCTCCTTCTTCTTCTTCTTCTTCTTCTTCTTCTTCTTCTTCTTCTTCTTCTTCTTCTTCTCCTTCTTCTTCTTCTTCTTCTTCTTCTTCTTCTTCTTCTTCTTCTTCTCCTTCTTCTTCTTCTTCTTCTTCTCCTTCTTCTTCTTCTTCTTCTCCTTCTTCTTCTTCTTCTTCTTCTCCTTCTTCTTCTCCTTCTTCTTCTTCTTCTTCTTCTTCTCCTTCTTCTTCTCCTTCTTCTTCTTCTTCTTCTTCTTCTTCTTCTTCTTCTTCTTCTCCTTCTTCTTCTCCTTCTTCTTCTTCTTCTCCTTCTTCTTCTTCTTCTTCTTCTTCTTCTTCTTCTTCTTCTTCTTCTTCTTCTTCTTCTTCTTCTTCTTCTTCTTCTCCTTCTTCTTCTTCTTCTCCTTCTTCTTCTTCTTTCCCCACACTCACGTGTTAATGTTTCATACAAACCTTGGGTAGACTCTCAAGGCGTGACCAGGGCGTTGGGTTCAAGTGTATCCCCTGCTATTTGTAAAAGGCAGATGTAATGTAGTAGAGTATATTATTATGGGAATCAGTCCATACCTTTGACAGCTCTTTGAAACTTAAACATTGTATATGTATGTGCGCGCGCGCGCGTGTGTGTGTGTATGGGTGTGTGTGTGTGTGTGTGTGTGTGTGTGTGTGTGTGTCTGTGTGTCTATGTGCATTTGTGTGTGTGTGTGCGCGTATGTGTGTGTATGTGCATAAGTGTCTTTGTGTACATGTGTGTGTGTGTATTTGTGTGTGTGTGTGTGTGTGTGTGTGCGTGTATGCGTGCTTGTGTGTGTGTGTGTGTGTGTGTGTGTGTGTGTGTGTGTGCGTGTGTGTGTGTGTGTGCAAAAGAGAATGAAAGAGAGAATAAATAATCTCCATCCTGTATTGAAAAGGGGAGAAAACTAAAAGAAGAAAATAAAGAAGAACCAAAAAGAAGAAAAAAAAAAGTTGTATCAAACAAGTATCAACAATGTGAATCATTGACACGCGAACAAACAAATACTGCACAGCAAAGATTAAAGTGAATGAGAGAGAGAGGCGGGTGGGGACCGAATGGTGGAGAGGTATAGAGAGAGTGAGAGTTCTAGAGACAGACAGATACACAGACATACAGACAAACAGACCGATCAACAGACAGGCATTCATACAGACAGAGTGACAGAGAGATAGGGTGAAACTGAAGGATATAGGGAAAAAAAGAAAAAGAAAGACCTGTCAAATTATGCTCAGAGACAGAGAGACAGACAGACAAAGACAGACAGACACAGAGAGAGAGAGAGGGTGAGGTAAGAAAAACAGGAAGAGAGAGACGTGTCGAATTGTGCCCAGAAAGAGAGTGAGACGGAGCACTGAAGAGAGAGAGAGAGAGAGAGAGAGAGAGAGAGAGAGAAAGAGAGGCACAGAGAGAGAGAGAGAGAGAGAGAGAGAGAGAGAGGCACAGAAAATGAATGAATGAATGAATGAATCTTTATTTTCCAACGGTGAAGATATTAGCACTTTGGCCGACTTACACATCTGCCGTTGTTCTAAGAGACACACAAACATGTACGCATATAAATGTAGTTATACTGAATACTTAATACATGTATAATGTACTAGTATAACACAGCGTCAAACTGAGAGACACAACATCACTCACATCTGTGTGTGAGAGAGAGAGAGAGAGAGAGAGAGAGAGGAGAGACAGAGACAGAGAATGGGAGGCAGAGAAAGAGAAAGTGATGAAAAAGCGAGCAGAATCTGTTCATCTCAGTTATAATCAATTTATACAACCACCATAAACCTGATCATCACAGGACCGACCACGTACCACTTGCCAAAGCCAAGCTAGTGTTTGATGATACGAGCTAACGTGACACAGTCTGAAACACAATTGCCACAAGCTGGTGGGCCCATGGGGAGGGAGTGGGAGGGGGGCACCTGTCTGTAGCTGTGCTATTATTGATGACTGGTAAAAAACAAAAAACAACAACAAAAAACCGGCCTTTTGTTTCACGCGATGAGAAATAACCGAAGCCATGTTCCACCGTTAGCTCCATTTCCCAAAAGAGTGGGGATTCGCTCAGGTGCAGTTGTCACACAGAACAAAGCTGTGCTGGCTTTGCTTTGGTCGCTGATGTGCGTATTTACAACAATGTTGCAATTCTTCATTGCAAGTGTGTGTGTGCAAATATTTGTGTATGTGTGTGTGTGTGTGTGTGTGTGTGTGCGTGCGAGCGCGCGCGCGCGCGCGTGTGTGTATGTGTGTGTGTGTATGTGTGTGTGTGTGTGTGTGTGTGTGTGTGTGTGTGTGTGTGTGTGTGTGTGTGTGTGTGTTGTGTGTGTGTGCAAGAGAGAAGGAAAGAGAGAATGAATGAATATATTTTCTTTTCTGTGGGCAACAGAATAAGCATACAGTGCAAAAGAGGGGGAAATGAAAGAAGAAAAGCTATAAAGAACAACCAGAAAGGAGAAAAAAAAGTTGTATCAAACACGTATAAAGCTTGTGAATCACTGATGAAAAAGAAAGAGAAAGAGAAAGA
>NC_134894.1:15277502-15285002 GCF_041734735.1 Babylonia areolata | reverse complement strand
TATATGCTTTTACAGATAGATAGATAGATAGATAGATAGATAGATAGATAGATAGATAGATAGATAGATAGATAGATAGATAGTAAAAACAAAATTCTCGGGTATGTCACTGACAGCCTTCAATGCACGCACACCTCAATACTTCCTGGCAGAGTGATCCTTCTCTATACAACGAGAAGCATCTGTATTCTGTTTTGTTTGTTTTGTTTTTTATCTCCACAAGCTAGTCATGCCTCACAATAGTTCCCGATTTGTGTATCATGACAAGTCTCCTATGTACCATAGACTGTGTCTTGCTGAAGTAGAAAAAAAACCCACAACATTATTGGCGGTTGGTAAAGAATAAAGTGCAGACTATCATTGCCAACTTAACAAGATCACTGACAAGAAGTAAACGTTTGTAAATTGTATTGTATTGTATTGTGTTATCTTTCGTGCATTTCGAAAATAATCCACGTCGCCACAATGCAGAGCCACCCATACATACTTTTTTACTTTCTTTATTCTGGCCTCACTGTCAAAGTAGATTTTTTTCTGCACAGTTTTACCAGATACAACCCTTTTGTTGCTCTGGGCTCTTTTACGTTCGCGAAGCACGTGCTGCACAGCACAAGAGATCTTGATTTATTTTTCACCCAAAAGACTAGCAACCAGACCACCAGTCAAGGTCTGTTGGAAGAGAGGAGTTAAAATCCCAGTCTGTAGAGGGGATTCAAACCCGAGGACACCCACTTCCTGGTCGGGTGCATTACCACAAGGCAACTGCACCACATACAAATTAAAAGAAAAGTTTCTGTTGATGGCTTGACCCTGCGGAGGAAAATACCGCGTGCGCGGCCCTCACACACACACACACACACACACACACACACAGCCTCCTTGGCCATGACCTCGGTTGACCCGCTTCTCGGAAACCACCACTCTCTCCTACCCAGCGTCCCCTCTCTTCCGGCCGCAGCAGGGGACCAGCGATAAAACGTAACAAGTTGTTTCCCCTGGCCTGAAGTATGATCGATTGCTGTGTGAATCAACAGCTCTCTGTGTGTGTGTGTGTTTCACTTGGCGCGATGAGGGTGGACTGGGAGTGGGGAGTGGGATGGGTGGGCGGAATGGAGCCTCTTGGGAAGGAGGGAGGTGGGTGAGTGACTGAGTGAGTGAGTGGGAATGATTTCTCGGTCAGTGAACCAGCCACCCAGTCCAGTGACAGTGAGGCGGTCAGTTTGTCAGTTGGTCACCGAGTCAGTCTGCCGTTCTGTCAGTCATGCAAGTCAGGAAAATGGATATATATACTTTTTTTTTTTTTTTTTTTACCTTCTTCGTCATCTCTGAGGTCTTATCCTAATGCTGATCATCCCTAATCTCTAAAGCACAGCCACACCCAAATTTCGTACCAGCGCCAACACTGAGTCAGCAGTGAGCGAACCGATGTTAGACCGCCGCTAAGGTCACACACCATAGGAGACAGCCCTAATGTTGCCCATGTCATTTTACGTTCGCAAAGTACGTGTTGCACTCACTGTTTCTAGCCAGGCGCATGACTACTGCGCCACTGCTCCAAACAAGAAAATAATCATCTCACAAAGCGTTCAAACCCACCCACCACCCCGAAATGCACTGAACACTGTCACGCTCTATATGAGACCGGACTAGTAACCCCCACCCAACCCAGCACTAACACCCCGACCGCACAAACAAATTACAACAGAATAAAAGTTTGAAAAAGTTTATGTGTTAAAAGCTCGGTGAAGATTCGAACTGAGAGTTTTAAGTGAGCGAATTTCTCAGGGTGTTTAGTTAGCAGAGATAACTGTTACCTGCAAAAACCGTCAACGAGCGCTTCTCAAAACACTTCAAGTGGCACATTCGAATTTTAAGTAATTTTCCTTTATTCAGTCAGAGACAGAGACAGACAGGGGCACAAGCAGGAATCCAGAGAGGACAATCAGCTGATAAGAAATGAAGCAACAAAAAATAGAAGAGGAAGAATGTAGAACTCGTCGGACTGTCTGCCAATCCATTAGAACCAAGACAGCAGCAATAAGACCTGGGTGACCTTGGGAATATTCATCTTTTTTTTCTTTCGAAGCAGACAGCATGCATAACACAAACAAAAAATAAGGAAAGCCATCCACAGGGTTTACAGAGCTGTCAAACAAACCGGGAAAAAAATCTAAAGTAGTTTTGAGTCCGGCCATGGAAGCAGCTCCAACAATCAATCAGCGTTACGAACACATCAATGGCCAACCAATCAGAAGAGAGAAGACATACAAAGGCAATAAGACTGGCTCAGCAATTGGCCGTAGTTTTGGCAAAGGGAAAGAACTTGTCAGCGTTCTTTCCCATGCCCCCTTTCCTGTCAACTGACCGGAAGAGTGTGGGGGTGGTGGTTGGTGTTTGTGGGGGAGGTGGGGGGGGGGGAGGAGAAGAAGGGGTGGGAAGGTAGGGGATGCGTTTTGGAATTGATTTTGTTTGCAAGAGCACACTTGTTATGTGTATTTCTATTCTAGTTGTAAAATTGGTTCTGTTGTGTTGCACGGAGGTGTGTTGTACTGTGATCTGCTGTGCATTGTTGTGTTTTTTGGAGGAAGGTGGCAGAATAGTTAATCAAATCAAATCAAATCAAAAACACTTTATTAATCCACATGGAAATTAAGTTGTGCAATCACAGGCTCATTGTAAACACTGGCATAAAATCATGCGCAACATAAGAAGAGATTAAAACTAGTCAAATAAGAATTCCCAATAGGTGACGATATACTAACCCCCACCCCCACCCCCCACCCACCCCACACACACATACTCATGTTAAGACAATAGGGTATTGCACAACAATATTAACAAATGAAAACATCCAACAAAAAAAAGGTATAAGATTACTAAAAATGACATGCGCGCACGCACGCACACACACCCACACACACACATGCACGCACACACACACACACACACACACACACACACACACACACACACACACACGTTAAGATCATAAGGTATTGTACAACAATACATAAATAAAAACATCAAGGGAATAAATCGTATATATAAGTAAAATGCACGCGCGCACACACACACACACACACACACACACACACACACACACACACACACACACACACTGGCAATACAGTGTCCGTAAGGGTCTCGGTTCCAATCCCGCTCTCGCCCTTTCTCCCAGGTTTAACTGGTAAAACCAAACTGAGCGTCTAGTCACACGGATGAGACGATAAGAACAGGTCCTGTGTGCAGCACCCACATGGCGCACTGAAAAAGAGCCCACGGCAACAAAACGGTTGTCCTCTGGCAAAATTCTTTCGAAGAAATCCACTCTGATAGGTACACAAATATGATATCATATGCATGCACTTAAGGTCTGAATAAGCGCGTTGGGTTATGCTGCTGGTCAGGCATCTGCCTAACAGAGGTGGTGTATCGTATATGGGTTTGTCGTAACGCATTGACACGTCCCTGAGAAACTGAAACTGTAGTGTTGTGTGATATATTCGCAATAAAAACCTGTTTCTTCCAAATGCATCCCCGTAGTATTATTTCATTATAGTATCGAGCTGAATCAAACTAGAAAATAACTTCAGACCACTGGCTCTTCACGAAGTACTCACCTTTCCTTGAAATTTAAATCATCCTATTTGTACGACTTCGCATACTTGTTGATGGTCGTAACTGTGGATTTTTTGTTTTCCTACACGTCACGAAGACATTTGAGGAAATTCAAAAACTGACCAGAAACACCACCAGTGGCTGCTCTGTGTCAGCTGCAGAACCAACGGCTGATCTTTCAGTTAACCTTTCTGCACGAAACAGAAGAAGATAGGGTTGGACTTAGCACTGAGTTGAGGTGAGAGTCCACACGTCAGGCTGTGTTGTTCTGAACAGTGTTGGCCGTGAATGAGTGATGAACGATGTCTTGATTCTGTCAGAGAACACTCCGCTTTCCTGTACAAGTGCGGACTGGTTGATCACTGATCTGACGGGTTTGGAGAGCTTCAGTTACAGTTTCTCTTTCAAGGGAGGTGTCAAAGCGTACGGACTGATCAAAAACACCACACACCACATCTGCTTTCAAATTTTTTTATTTTTTATAGTAGATGCTAACCTACAACGTGTGTGTGTGTGTGTGTGTGTGTGTGTGTGTGTGTGTGTGTGTGTGTGTGTGTGTTGAAACAAAGGAGTGGTGGGGTAGACGGTGTTCAGATTGAAAAGGGGTACAAAGGGGAATCCATCCTCCTCTAAACATGACGACAAAACAACTCTCTCTGGCTCTCTTTGTCGTTTTATCTGTTTGTGTGCCCACCTGCATTCCACGAATTGTAGTGTGTGTGTGTGTGTGTGTGTGTGTGTGTGTGTGTGTGTGTGTGCGTGCGTGCGTGTGTGTGTGTGTGTGTGTGTGTGTGTGTGTGTGTTTGTGTGTGTGTAACAATAATAACAATAACAATAATTTTAATGCCGTCTTTTCAGGCCATCTGGCACATATGGACAGGAGAAGTGAAATTCAACATGGGATAAGCAGCACAAGGTGAGCATACAGACATCAAACATTAAGTGTTGCATCTGAATTTCAAAGATCCTCAAATGTTCATAGCAACCTTAAAGGCTAACTTCCCACTTAGGTTTCTACATAGAAACTGAACTTTAGAAAGATGATGGAAAACGGTGATAATAAAGTGGTATGTATCTATTACGAAGTGTTGCATATCTGGGGCAAACAAAAAGAAAATGTACACGATCTTAAATATTATTCAGATTACAATATTTACAAATCAGATCTGACAAACGATTACCAAAACGAAGGATTTCATCAAGCGGTAGACAATTTGATTTAATCAGACATAGAACGCGACGATGCTCATGATTGTCTAACTCACCAATGTAACTAGCTCTTATAATTTCTGGATGATATAAACAGTAATCACCTTCTTTCACAACAGATTCATGCCAGTTTGGGCGAAAATCATCTTCTAGTCTGTGCTTGAAGATCCTTTGAAAATACTCAATATTACCCGCATCTTGCATTGCCCATACATACCCGAATCCAAATTTACACAATATAGTCCTTATTTGAGTTGCCCAGTTGTGTCTCCCATTGTAATCATGCATGAGTAACATATCATAGCATTGTTTTGGGTATAGGTCTTGGGATAGATTGATAAGTCTACACCAATATTTGATAAGCCGCACATAAGCATCAACATAAACGGGAAATCGACCACACTCTCCAATGGCAATGTTATTTTTAACATCTCTACCCACACCTGAAATCATTTTACATAGTTTTATTTGTACCTTTTCGATGGCTTCGTAGCGCTGGAAACCCCATATCTCGGAGCCATACAACAAAATTGGTTTGATTTTGACATCAAAGATTTTGAAAATAGTATCAGCTGGCACACATTGTATCTTGAAATACAGTCTTTCAATCCCTGCTACGGCTCTGAGTGCCTTTCCCGAAAGATTATCAACACATTTTGACCAGTGTAATGTGGCAGAAAAAAATTACACCTAAGTAATTGTGACTAGGTTCAAATTTGATCTGTTTACCAGCATAATACCATTTTTCACAATCTCTAAGAAAACCACCGTTCTTGAAAACAACTACCTTTGTCTTGTCCATATTCACTTTAAGGCCCCATCTACGACAATATGGTTCAAGACATTCAATTTTCTTCTCGAGATCAATCACCGAGTCAGAAACCAGTGCGATATCATCTGCATACATCAAAAGCAGAATTCCCATTACATTTTGATCTGAAAATACATCAGTGCCCCTTGTGTCGTCGTTAATCAATGCCCTTTGTAGTTCAGACAGAAAAAGAGAAAACAGAAGAGGACTGAGAATGCAACTTTGTGTGTGTGTGTGTGTGTGTGTGTGTGTGTGTGTGTGTGTGTGTGTGTGTGTGTGTGTGTGTGTGTGTGTGTGTGTGTGCGTGTGTGTGTATGTGAGTGTGTGCGCGCGTGTGTATGTGTGTGTGTGTACGTGCGTGTGTTTGTATGTGTGTGTGCGTGCGTGTGTGTGTGTGTGTGTATGTGAGTGTGTGCGTGCGTGTGTGTGTGTATGTGTGTGTGTGTGTGTGTGTGTGTGTGTCTGTCTGTCTGTCTGTCTGTCTGTGTGTCTCTGTCCGTATCTGTGTGTAAATGTGTATACAAATTCGCGTGCGTGTGTGTGTTTCTGTCTGTCTGCACGTGACTGTTTGCACGTTTCCGTGAGCGCCAGAGAGAGGCAGAAATAAAGAGAAATAGAGACACGGACAGACAAACAGACAGCCAGAGACAGATGGACAGACAGACAGACAGACAGACCTACAGACACAGAGACACAGAAGAATAGAGAGATAGAAACAAAGACACACACATACACACACACACACACACACACACACACACACACACACACACACACACACACACACACACACACACACACACACAACCACACACAGCACACACACACTCACTCACGCACACACATAGACACACACACACACAGACACACAGACACAGACACAGACACACACACACAGACACACACACACACACACAGACACAGACACACACACACACACACACACACACACACACACACACACACACACACACACACACACACACACACACACGAACGCAAACAAAGACACACTTACACACACTCACATGCAATCAGTACACAAAATCACACACACACACACAAAAACCCATCCATCCACCCTCCCTCAAACCCCACCCCCACTTTCACACCCCTTCACACTGATGGCACCAGTTTCAGACGAGATGCAGAATCTCATTTCACTCAGTGGGTTATCAGATTAGCAGGGTTTGTTCCGGCATACATGATATGGTGCGATGTGTCAGAAGAAAAAAAACCCACTTCATCCATTATTCATTACTTGCATTTGTGTGCGTGTGTGTGTGTGTGGAGGGGGGGGGGTATTTGTATGAATCGTATATTGTAATTTGCGTTTCCTTGGTTAAAAGCAGAGTCACATGCCGTTATTTTTGCTTTGCAGAGACAAAGAGAGAGAGATGGGGGGGGAGAGTGAGTGAGGGAGAGAGCGGGGGGGGGGGGGGATAGGGGGGAGAGAGAGAGGGGGGAGAGAGAGAGAGAGAAGTGAGAGAGAATGAATGAATGAATGAATGAATGGTTTATTCATATAGGCCATTGCCCCTCATGAAAGGGTGTCAGAAAAAAAACATATTTGAGAAGAAAAAAATAGTATAAAATAAACAAAACAAATATCATACTTTGTCATGCAGTATACACTTAGCTAAGTAGTGCACAGCAGATAAATAACACACGCCTATTTAACTAAACTCAATAAAGTAATCGTGTCATCAGAAGTGGCACAAGCTTAATAAATTAATTTTACGACGAAAGAGTGGATCGAAGTTTAACGCTTTGTACAGATAAATTGAGAAATTTCTGATAGTTTGTTCGTGTGTAGATGCCATAAGTAGGGATAATCTAAAATGACTAGGGAACTTTAAAAA
>NC_134894.1:15255002-15262502 GCF_041734735.1 Babylonia areolata | reverse complement strand
CACTTTGCTGCAGTCCTGGGGGAAGGAATGCAGCAGAATGGTTAAGACGTTCAGCTGCCAGTACAGACTGTCAGTGAAGGTGTGGGTTCGAATTCCGTTTCTCGCCCTTTCTCCCAAATTTTACTGAAAAATCAATCTGAGCGTCTAGTCTTTTGGATGAGACGATGAACCGAGGTCTCGTGTGCAGCACGCACTTGGCGCACTGAAAAAGAACCCATGGCGACAAGAGTGTTTCAAAAATTATATCAAAAGGAAATCCACTTAGATAGGTACACAAATACATAACCATGCACTCAAGGCCCGACTAAGCGTGTTGGGTTGTGCTACTGTCAGGCATCTGCTTAGCAATTCTGGTGTGGCGTATATGGATTTGTCCGAATGCAGTGACGCCTCCTTGAGAAACTGAAACTGAAACAGCCCTGCCTCTCCATGAGATGCCCTGGAAGAGGTAACTGGCCCGACCCAACTCTGGTGACCCGGAAGCTGTACGGCTGTGTGGAGGATCTGCAGCGTACAGCCGTCTTCATCGCGGAGACCGCGTGTGTGAGTTCAACAACCTGTTGGCATTTCGCCCCTCAGGTCAAGATGTTCGTGGATGTGGTCTTTTCTGTAAAGTGTGGTGTGGTCGAGGCGTCGGTCCTGTTGTCCTGTGGGGGGTAGTCCTGGCTGGCGGTCCGAGGGAGGGGGGTCCTAGCTGTGTCCTGTCCTGGCCGTTGGCGTGCTGGCGATGTCCGTGTTTGCGGTCCGAGGGTTCCGCGCTGCGCCGTGGCTGTGCTCGGGTGGTGGAGTCCTGGCTGTGCTCGGGTAGTGGAGTCCTGGCTGTGCTCGGGTGGTGGAGTCCTGGCTGTGCTCGGGTAGTGGAGTCCTGGCTGTGCTCGGGTAGTGGAGTCCTGGCTGTGCTCGGGTAGTGGAGGCCTGGCTGTGCTCGGGTGGTGGAGTCCTGGCTGCTCGGGTAGTGGAGTGGAGGCCTGGCTGTGCTCGGGTAGTGGAGGCCTGGCTGTGCTCGGGTGGAGGCCTGGCTGTGCTCGGGTGGTGGAGTCCTGGCTGTGCTCGGGGAGTCCTGGATCTGCTCGGGTAGTGGAGTGGAGGCCTGGCTGTGCTCGGGTAGTGGAGGCCTGGCTGTGCTCGGGTGGAGGCCTGGCTGTGCTCGGGTGGTGGAGTCCTGGCTGTGCTCGGGTGGTGGAGTCCTGGCTGTGCTCGGGTGGTGGAGTGGAGGCCTGGCTGTGCTCGGGTAGTGGAGGCCTGGCTGTGCTCGGGTGGAGGCCTGGCTGTGCTCGGGTGGTGGAGGCCTGGCTGTGCTCGGGTGGTGGAGTGGAGTCCTGGCTGTGCTTGGGTAGTGGAGTCCTGGCTGTGCTCGGGTGGTGGAGTCCTGGCTGTGCTCGGGTGGTGGAGTCCTGGCTGTGCTCGGGTAGTGCTCGGGTAGTGGAGTCCTGGCTGTGTTCTGGTGGTGGAGTCCTGACTGTGCTCGGGTGGTGGAGTGCTGGCTGTGACTGGGGTGTCCATCTGATGAACAAGGAGAAGACGCTTGTGTGTTTGAGTGTGTGTTAGTGTTTGTGTGTTGGTGTTAGTATTTGTGTAAGTGATGATGATGGTGGTGGTGGTGGTGGTGGTGGTGGTGGTGGTGTGTGTGTGTGTGTGTGTGTGTGTGTGTGTGTGTGTGTGTGTGTGTGTGTGTGTGCATCTTCCACTGAAACCAACTGATGATGGAGTCTCCCGTCGGTCCGACGGATGAGTAGGCATGCAGGCTTATATGTCGGTGTGTGTCCTCATATGGGAGAAGAGGCCGATTCTGGATGTGCAGCACTTACCACAGGTGTTGCAAGGTAAAACTTCTCCAGAAGTCTCCTGAAACGAACTATTTCATACATAAACACACACCTACTTGAACGCACACACACACAACACACATATGCGGCAAACGCAGGCATATGCAAACACACATCATCATAAATCATTAGAAGCTTGATCGACTAGCGTTGTTTTGTATTGCGCATACACACATCTCTCTTTGTCTTTGTCTCTGTCCCTCTCTCTCCTCCCTCTGTCACACCTTTCTCCGTCTCTGTCTCTGTGTCACACATCTTTCTGTCTCTGTCTCTCTCTCACATGTCTCGCTGTCTCTGTCTGTCTGCCTATCTGTCTCTCTCTCACTCTCTCTCTCTCTCTCTCTCTCTCTCTCTCTCTCTCTCTCCCTCTCTCTCTCTCTCACTCACTTACTCACTCACTCATTCTCAATAATGCATTACCATCATTTAGCGTTTTCCCGAGTGGGCTCTGTCCCTTACAAGTGTAGGCTTGATATCAATGCAGCAGTAAAGCAAGTGGCGACGGTCAGCCTGAGGGGGTTTGGGGGGGAGGGGGGAGGGGGTCCTGAAACCAGGGCAGACAACAGCCCAGCGGGAAGCCCCGTCTTCATGTGCAGCATCACACGTCAGCCTCCAGCTCTCTCTCCCCCCCGCCCCCCTCCTCCTCCTCCCCAACCCCTGTCCATCCTTTTTTCTTGTCCCACATCCATTGTGTCACTCCATCTCCCTCACAACAACCTAACGTAAGGGCTACATTTATCTCCCTTGTACGGCCTCGCTTCCTTCCGTGTTTCCCATTGGTTGGACTTCAGTTGATGAGAACTTTTGTTTTGTTGTTGTTGTTGTTGTTGTTGTTTTGGTGGTCTTTTTCTTTCTTTTTTTCCCCCTCCCCAATTCCCTGAAGTAAATTACATTCTGTCTCCGTTTCTGTTTTTGTGTCTGTGTCTATCTCTGTGTCCGTCTCTGTATGTGTGTCTGTCTCTCTGTCGCTGTCTCTCTGTCTCCTTTCATTTAAAGATATAAGGATATATTCCAAGCTGACTAATTCCTGGCTGTTATAACGAAAAAATGGTTTCGTACAGTTCTTGCACAATTTGGATTAAAAACTCTTGGCTTTATGCCAACAAAAAATGGTTTACGCCACATATTCTCTATGTGCTTTATGTAACTCCACAGTTGATGATAAAATTCATTTTGTGTTTCATTGTAAATTTTACCATGATATAAGAAATAAAATTTTCAATGTGCGATTTTTTTTCAGTAAACATGTTGCAAAAAGAAAGATCTCTTTTGCGTGTTAACATCTGAAGATCACGAGGAGATAAACGTGATGACAAAATTTATATCTGAAGCTTTGAAGATCAGGCCTAATTCACATCAAACAGCTACAAACTGCCTTACTGGATAGATTTGACATTTTCTTCTGTAACCAATGATGGAATCCGTTTCACTGATTGACCAATGAACGTAGTTGTTAATGTCTTGGGTGGCCTGTTGGTTGCTGCTATTTTTCTTCAAGGAAAAAGTTTTGTTTTGTTTCAATATTTGTTCTCACCATAGTAATTCATAACGTTTTGTTATGCAATGAAAAAATGTTGACACATTCACCCACGTCAAAGGGACCTCATGGCCAATGACATTGAAGTGTCAAAGTGTCAAGTGTCAAGTGTCTCTTTATCTCTGCCTCTCTCTCTCTCTCTCTCTCTCTCTCTCTCTCTCTCTCTCTCTCTCTCTCTCCAAACCCCAAATGTAATATCTATGTTGATATTGGTGGACATCTATTATACATTGATAGTTGCATCAACACGCTTCGATACGTAAAGCTAAACCAGAAGCCTTTATCGATAATCACAAAACAAGCATACCAAATGAGCGTAAACAAGGTGGCAAATTACCATAATGCCGACATGTTTTCGATAAAAAACCCAAAGGCAGATACATTTAAACATTGCTTGGACATTTATGGGTTTCAAGTCTTTGAAATAATGGTGAGGTTATGGACGTAAAATTTCTTTCTTAAACTGGTCAAGCAATGTATGATAAAATACTTCAAACTATACTGGGCAAGCAAACCAAACGGGAGTAATCACTATGAAACCTACAGATTATTTAAATCTTTATTACATCCAGAAACATAATCATCTGACTTTACTATAAGCAAATTCAGACCGACTTTCAAGTTGTGCTTTGGTATAAATGAACTAAAGGTGGTTCAACATCATCAAGATGTTTTGAAACATTGTCCATGTGATGTTAAATTTGAAGACGAATAACATGCATGAATAATGCGTCCATTGCATAACGATCTTATATGCGTTAGATAACGATCATAGAAAGAAAACAACAACATTTTTGCCCTTTCTGTTGCAAAACGAAAACTGCAATATATTACTGTTTAATAATAACGATGTAATAATTAATTGCAATGTTTTTAAAAGCGAATATGTGAAATGCTTTTATTTGAGAACATATGTTTATTACTCTTGTTTAATCAAGTTATCCGCGTGTGTGGGGTGGGGGTGGGGGTGGGGGGGGGGGGGTGCGGGTGTGTGCTGATTATCTGGTTGTGGTTTTCCGCAATTCATCTTTACTCTTATCTTATCTGTCTACTATAATCAATGTGCAGTATAGTAGGCTATGTTTATAATTATATTCAAATAATGTTTCTTAATTCTTTCTGTTTTTACATTAAGAATACTAGTTATTACCTGCAGTGTGTGGATGTATGTATGAAACGATGTATGTGATATTTTTTACATGTGTATCTTCGTAATATTTGTAGGGGCTGTTGTTGGCTTTTACAGTTATGGTCCCCATGTTGTTTACTTGTCTATGTTGTGATAATGCACCTGACCAAATTTCTCCAGTTGGAGATAATAAAGTTATTCTTATCTTATCTGATCTTAATATGACTAGAGATGTTGCGCTGTTTACCTTTTATGCTTTAAGACAGAAAGAACAACAATGCCAGCCCTGAGTTAAAAACAATAGTTTTGGGTTTTTTTTCTCCAGTTTATTTGTTCTCAATAAACTCACTGTTGAGTATTTTGTGACTGTTTTGTTCTGCCTGTTTTATTCCGGATCAAGACGTGTGTGCAACACGTGCACCTTGAATGTATACAGATCGGTGACCTTACATTAGAATGAATGAGTTATTTCGTCACGCCCCCCCCCCTCTCTCTCTCTCTCTCTCCCCTCTCTCTCTCTCTCTCTCTTCCCCCTCTCTCTCTCGCTCTCTCTCTCTATCTGTCATGATAACCCGTTTGCTGCCAGTCCTGTCCCCCCCCCTCCTCCCTCCAATTATCAGATGCACTTTGCCCCTTGTTTCACCACTCCATCCATTTCATCACTTTGACAAAACTAACAGTGAGATGTTGGTACCCCCCAAAGATGGACACGGATTCAACGGCTTACTTCTTTTATGGTTTTTTTTTCATATTCTGTCTATAACTTAAATTCATAATTCTTTAGTGCCTGACGCTCTAGCTTCGAATCGACACAAAACGTGAAAAAATAGTTCCCATCAAGAATAATTAGATAGAAAGTTCATAATCACCCTTGTTGCAGGCTGTAAAGTTGATGTCGCTGTTTTCACAAAACAAAAGAAGAACAAGAACAAGAACAAGTTTCAGTTTCAGCTTCTTAAGGAGGCGTCACTGCGTTCGGACAAATCCATATACGCTACACCACATCTGCTAGGCAGATGCCTGTCCGGCAGCATAACGCAATGCGCTTTGTCAGACCTCATGTTTCTGCTGGTACATTTGTGTACCTATCAGAGTGGATTTCTTCCATAGAATTTTGCCAGAGAAGAACACTATCGTTACCATGGGTTGTTTTTTTCAGTGTGTAATGTGCGTGCAGTACACAGGGCCTGTGTTTATAGTCTCATCCGAATGACCGGACGCTCACTTTGATTTTCCAGTCAAACTTGGGAGAAAGGTCGAGAACGGGATTCGAACCCACACTCTCACGGACTCTCTACATTGGTAGGTGACCGTGTTATGCCACCTTCCAAGACGAACAAGAACAAGAACAAGAAGAAGAACAACAACAAGAACGAGAAGAAGAAGATTGATTGATTGATTGATTGAATCTTTAATGGATAAAGAATTAGGCGAAGGCCTTTTTACAATTCTGCCCATTTGACAACACAAAACATAAAAAATAAACAACGACACAAAATATAGAAATAAAATGAAATGAAATAAAATAATTAGAACGACGAATAAGAATAGTAACTGAAACAAGAACAAGAACGAGAACAATAACAAGAAAAAGAAGAAGTTGACAGGCTACACAATGGACGGTGGAGGCAGACTGACCAGTCCCATCCCAGGTGGCGGTTCCAGGTTCAGTTTCGAGGAAATCACAGCATGCGTAGTGGTCCATATACGCTTCACCACATCAGCGCTGGGGAAAAAAAAGAAGAAAATCAGTCGTTCTTGGCAAAATGGCCAAATTCGCCGTGATTGAATGAGTTGTTTGTTTGAAAGACTGGAGTCCGCATGCCTGTATTGTATTGTTGTGTTATTCGTATTTTCTTTTTGTTGTCACAACAGATTTCTCTGTGTAAAATTCGAATTGCTCTCCTCGGGGAGAGCACGTTGCCACAGAACAGCATCATTCTTTCTTCTTCTCCTTCTTCTTCTTCTTCTTCTTATTATTATTATTATTATTATTATTTTATTATTATTTTCATTACTACTACCTTTTTTTCTTTTCTTTTTTTTTCTTTATATATATATATATATATAGAGAGAGAGAGAGAGAGAGAGAGAGAGAGAGAATTTTTTTTTTATATCATAATTATTATTATTTTAATTTATATCATAATTATTATTTATTTATTTATCTTTTTTTTTCTCTCAAGCCTGACTAAGCGCGTTGGGTTACGCTGCTGGTCAGGCATCTGCTTGGCAGATGTGGTGTAGCGTATATGGATTTGTCCGAACGCAGTGACGCCTCCTTGAGCTACTGAAACTGAAACTGAAACTTCTTCTTCTTCTTCTTCTTCTTCTTCTTCTTCTTCTTCTTCTTCTTCTTCTTCTTCTTCCAATTGTTCAAGTTTTCATCGCTTTGTTACTTTTAATAGACTATTCAAGTTCCTATTCTTATTCGTCGTTCTTATTATTTTTATTTCATTTCAGTTTATTTCTTTATTTTTATGTTTTGTGTCGTTCTTTATTTTATTTTATTTTATTTTATTTTATGTTTTGTGTCGTTAAATGGGCAGAATTGTAAAAAGGCCTTTACTGTGCCTAATTCTTTACCCATTAAAGATTCAATCAATCAGTCAATCTTCTTCTTCTTCTTCTTCTTCTCCTGCTCCTCCTCAGCAGGTATGTCTGACTATGAAAATGGAGTTTTCTACGGAATTTTGCCGGAGACAATAATCTTATCGCAATGGCTTCTTTTAAGTGGGCTTCGTGCATGCTACACACGAGACGTCGGTTTTTCGTCTCGTCCGAATATTATAGTAACTAGAGTCCAGAAAAAAACCCACTCAAGGTCTAGTGGAGAGGGAGTACGTAACATTCTGGTCAGTGTATATTTCTGTTTAATAATTACGATGTAATAATTAATTGCAATGTTATTTAAAAGCGAATAATTTTTATGTGAAATGCTTTTATTTGAGAACATATGTTTATTACTCTTGTTTAATCAAGTAATCCGCGTGTGTGGGGTAGGTGAG
>NC_134894.1:15240002-15245002 GCF_041734735.1 Babylonia areolata | reverse complement strand
ATTTTCTTAGCAGTACCGTTGGCAGCAGTACAGTGTGTGTGTGTGTGTGTGTGTGTGTGTGTGTGTGTGTGTGTGTAAGAGAGAGAGAGTGTCTGTGTCTCTGTGTATGTGTGTGTGTAAGAGAGAGAGAGAGAGAGAGAGTGTGTGTGTGTGTGTGTGTGTGTGTGTGTGTGTGTGTGTGTGTGTGTGTGTGTGCGTGTAAGAGAGAGAGAAACGGAGAGAAAGAGAGAGAGAGAGAGATTGTGTGTGGTTGTGTTTGTGGTTTTTGGCGTGTGGGTGTGTGTGGGTGTGTGTGTGCGTGTGTGTGCGTGTGTGTATGCGTGTGTGTGTGTGTGTGTGAGCACGTGCATGTGTACATGGGTGTGTGTTTGTGTGCATGTGAGTGTGTGTGCGTGTGTGTCTGCATCTGTGTCTGTGTGCCTGTGTCTGTGTGTGGGGGGGTGGGGGTGGGGGGGGGGGGTGAGGGGGAGGCAACGTATCGTAAACAGGCCGTCAGTTGTGAAAAATGATCTCACCCTTTATCGCTGACAAGAGGTGTTAGTTTAGAGAAATGACCCCTGTGCTGAGAGAGGCAGGTGAGTAGGTGTGTGTGTCTACTGTCATGACAGACGGTTGCATTAGGATCCGAAAAGTTCAATCAGAGCTATAGAAAATAGAGAGAAAGAGAGAGAGAGAGAGAGAGAGAGAGAGAGAGAGAGAGAGAGAGAGAAAGGATCCTTCCTCTGCTCGTTTTGTTCGTTGTTTGTTTATTTTGCTGTTCGTGTTATTGGTTTGTGTGTGTGGATTTGTTTTCTTTGTTTGTCTTTGTTTTTGTTTCCACGCAGAGCTCCCCGCCCTCTCTCTCTCTCTCTCTCTCTCTCTCTCTCTCTCTCTTTCTCTTTCAAACACACACACACACACACACACACACACACACACACACACACACACACACACACACACACACACACATACACACAAACAAACATAAACAAACAAGCAAACAAACAATGGCGTTATTTAAAAAAAACAAACAACAACAAAAAAACCAACAAAAACAAACAAACAAACATACAGCTCCCATTCAAACGAAAAGTCCTATTGTTGACGAAACCAGAATTAGACGCAAAACAACTACAGCAGATATCCCCTTTTCCCCGTTCCGCCCACACCCTCACACCCCCACCTCACCTCCACCCACACACCCTGTTAAAACGTCAGCAGAAAATCTATGAAGGACAAAAACCACTACTAAAACCGGCTGTTTCTTCTTTCAAAAAATAAAAATAAATAAATAAATAAAATAAGGGGAACCACCCACTAGTGTGTTGTTTGTCGTTGATAAAGAGAGAAAGAGAGAGAGACAGAGAGAGAAACAGAGACAGATGAGACCGACAGAGAGACAGACAGACAGAGACAGATGAGACACAAAGAGAGAGAGACAGAGACAGATGAGACACAGAGAGAGACAGACAGAGACAGAGACAGATGAGACAGACAGACAGAGACAGATGAGACAAAGAGAGAGAGAGAGACAGAGACAGATGAGACAGAGAGACAGACAGACAGAGACAGAGACAGATGAGACAGACAGACAGAGACAGATGAGACAGAGAGAGAGAGAGAGACAGAGACAGATGAGACAGACAGACAGAGAGAGAGACAGAGAGAGAACTCAGAACTCAGAAATCAACACGTTTTTTATTCAAGGTTTAAGATTTTAGGCATGGCCCATTCTTCCAATCTGGAAGTGTGTGTGTGTGTGTGTGTGTGTGTGTGTGTGTGTGTGTGTGTGTGTGTGTGTGTGTGTGTGTGTGTGTGTGTGTGTGTGTGTGTGTGTGTGTGTGTGTGTGTGAAAGAGAAAGAGAAAGAGAGACAGACAGACAGACAGAGACAGAGACACAGAGACAGACAGAGAGAGAGAGAGAGAGAGACAGAGAGACAGAGAGGGGTACAGCCAGCCAGCAGGTGATACTGATAGTGTAGTTTTCAGTGTAATTAGCAAGCAGGAATATCGATCAAAAAGGGGTGATGCGTCGACTACTGGGTCAGTCAACAGAAATCTATTGAAGTCGCGTGTGTCCCCATCACAAGCAAACTTTCCGCCCACATGCCTGTCTATTTTGGTGACGTTTCGTCCTTCATTCAACTTTTTTTTTTTTCTTTTTTTTTAAATATATATCAGGCGTCGGCACGTCACCTTTATGTGTGTGTGTGTGTGTGTGTGTGTGTGTGTGTGTGTGTGTGTGTGTGTGTGTACGGGGATAGGGGGTGTCGTGTATGTGTGTGTGCGTGCGTGTGTGTTCAAGTGTGTATGTGTGTGTGTGTGTGTGTGTGTGTGCGCGCGCATGTGCATTCGTGCGTGTGTGTGTGTGTGTGTGTGTGTGTGTGTGTGTGTGTGCGTGTGTGTGTGTGTGTGTGTGTGCGTACGGGGATGGGGGGTGTCGTGTATGTGTGTGTGCGTGCGTGTGTGTTCAAGTGTGTGTGTGTGTGTGTGTGTGTGTGTGTGTGCGCACGCGCGCGCGCGTGTGCATTCGTGCGTGTGTGTGTGTGTATGTGTGCATGTGTGTGTGTGTGTACTAATGATGCGTGTGTGTGCGTGTGCGTTCGTCAGTGCGTGTGTGTGTGTGTCTGTGTGTGTTTGCGTGTGTGTTTGCGTGTGTGTGTGTGTGTGTGTGTGTGTGTGTGTGTGTGTGTGCGTGCGTCTCTGTTGATGACAGAACAAGGGGTGAGGATGGGGTCACACACAAACAGAGGGAGCCGAGAGAGAGACGGACACACACACACACACACACACACACACACACACACGAGAGAGAGAGAGAGAGAGAGAGAGAGAGAGAGAGAGAGACAGACAGACAGACAGACAGACAGAGAGAGAGACAGAGACAGAGAGATGGGGTGGACGGGAGATAGAAAATTGAAGATCAAGCCATACAATCCAGCCTTTCGCTGACTGAAGAAACCTTTGAACCTTTTCCTTCGATGCTGTGACCTAAAATGAGGTGATTCATACAGGACAGGGGAGCAAATCCGATTGTTATCTTTGTTACAAGCTGATCAATATTATACTTGTACCTTCTGGTTACCAAAAAAATTGGTGCAGTGTTTTTTTTTTTTTCCTGTGTTATTGTGGCTACGGCGACAGAGAACTTCAGAGTGATTAATTTCTCGATTCGTTTAGCTTTGCTGTCGCTGTTTGTTTATTTGTTGTTATGTTGTTTATTTGTTTCTTCCAAGTTACTACTACTGTTGTTGTTGTTGTTGTTACACCCTTATCCGCATGTGTCGGACCCCCCCCCCCTCCGACCCCCCCCCCCCCCCCCCCCCCGCCCTACACACACACACACCACACCCCCCACCCTCACACACACACTCCAAATTCGTTCGCACCGAATTCGTACACCGAACCCTTACGCCCATACACACACACACACACACGTTCCATGTTCGCTCTGACCGATATAAACCTTCCTTCCAGCAGAAAGGAAACCAAGGGAAAATAGGGCAAGTGAGAGAGCGCGAGAGAGGTGAATGGAACTGGAACGCAAAGAGAGAGAGAGAGAGTGGGGGAACCGAAGAGAGAGATAGAGAGAGTGGGGGTGGGGGGGCGCAGAAAGACCCGAGAGAGAGTGGGGGGGGCGCAGAGAGAGATAGAGAGAGAGAGAGCCGCAGAGAGACAGAGAGAAGGCCGAAGAGAGAGAGAGAGAGAGGAGGGGAGGGGCCGCAGGGAGAGAGAATAGGGTTGAGAGGGAAAGAGGCCGGAGAGGGAAGGAGGGAGGAAGGAGGGAGGGGGAGGGAGGTAGAGGGAGAGGAGGAAGAGGAGGAGGTAGGTGAATGAAAAGGAGGCGGAGCTTGTAGCGGTCAATGACCTGAGAGCCGGCTGCATGACCTGGCTGGCTCCACTGGCTGCTACAACTACCACTGCTGCTGCTGCTGCTGCTATGCCGCGCGCGCGCAGAAAACACAACACCAGGGGGAGCTATTTTGATGATGAAGGGGCCAGCTCGGGTTTTGTTGGGGTTTTTGTTTTTGTTTTTTTTGGGGGGGGTTTTGTTTGTTTGGTTGGTTGGGGGTTTTTTTGTTTGTTTGTTTGTTTTTTTCCTCCCCCTTGCGTCATTCGACACTGATCTGGTGTGCAAAGCACAGTGACAGCAGCAGCAGCATCACTCCTACTCTGGAGACCTGATTCTTCTTCAGTCCTGTGTACAACTCCACCCTGATAATGATGATGATGATAATAATAATAATAATAATAATAATAATAATAATAATAATAATAATAATAATAATGACGTGTCTGGCTGGCCTACCTTCGATATGGTACTCTTCTAAACTCTTGGCTGGGTGTGCTTGGAAGTTAAAGGCGGCATTTCCTTTCAGCCCCCCCCCCCCCCCCCCCCCCCCCCCACCCCTTTTTTTCCCCATTTATTCCTTCTTTTTCTTTCTTTCTTTTCTTAAAAAAAACAACTTAGTTGTTGCTGTATTGTTGTCTTACCCCCCAACCCCTCTTCTTTTTTTTTCTTTCTTTTTTTTTTTTCTTCTTCTTCTTACAGCGTCAGATGTAGGCCGCAGGAAGAACGAATGACTAAATGAATGATACGGGTACACATAGCCACGCCTATCCTCGGTCGGAGACCAAGTTCTAAGAGAGAGAGTGTGTGCCCGGTGGGTTGGAGGGGTTTTGGAGGGGGGTAGGGGGGAGGGGGTGGAAGGAGGTAAGGGGCGGTTAACTGGATGCTAAGGAAGAATTCGATTCTGCTTTTAATTAAACGCCAGGCCAGGCCACCAATCCCTTTTCAGTCGTGTGTGTGTGTGTGTGTGTGTGTGTGTGTGTGTGTGTGTGTGTGTGTGTGTGTGTGTGTGTGTGTGTGTGTGTGTGCGTGTGTGTCTCTGTGTGTCTGTGTGTGCGTGTCTGTGTGCGCGCGCGCGTGTATGTGTGTGTGTGTGTGTGTGTGTGTGTGTGTGTGTGTGTTTCCAAATCAGGCGTGGCTTCCCCTTCCCCTTCTCCTCAGTCTTTG
>NC_134894.1:15232502-15235002 GCF_041734735.1 Babylonia areolata | reverse complement strand
CCCAACAAGGTTGCTGACCAGCGTTGAAGACATGTATGGAGACAGCCAAGGGGAGTTTTGAACTGAATGCCATTAGCAAGGCAGACAACTCCTCCCTCTCCTTCTGTCGAACTGACAATTCTGGCCACGTTGATTGATAGACTGTCTTGGGGCTGACTCAGTCACCTGTGTGGACCGGCCAACACTTCACACTCAATGTCCCCTGCGGTATTATCGTCTACAATTTGGTGATTTTATTAACATCAACAGGAAGAAAATCACGGCTGATGTGGGTGTGTGGATGGATGGGTGAGTGTGCCGTGTGTGTGTGTGTGTGTGTGTGTGTGTGTGTGTGTGTGTGTGTGTGTGTGTGTGTGTGTGTGTGTGTGTGTGTGTGTGTGTGTGTGTGTGTGTGTGTGTGTGTGTGTGTGTGTGCCTGTGTGAGCGTGTGTGTGTTGTTATATATGGGTGTGGTTTTGAGTGTGTGGGTGGGTGTGATCAAATCAGTGTGCGTGTGTCTGAGACTGTGTATACGTATAATATTATGTGCGTGTATGTGTGTGTGCGCGCGCGTTTACGCGATCGTGTGTGTGTGTGTATGTATGCGTGTGTGTGCATGCGCGCGCGCGCGTGTGTGTGTGCACATGCGTGTGTAAATGTGTGTCTAAATGTGTGCTACATGAGTGTGTGTGTGTGTGTGTGTGTGTGTGTGTGTGTGTGTGTGAGTGTGGATGTGTGTGTGTGTGTGTGTGTGTGTGTGTGTGTTCATGAGTGTGGATGTGTGTGTGTGTGTGTGGGTGGGTGGGTGTGGGTGGGTGTGGGTGTGGATGTGGGTGTGTGTGAGATGATACGGGCTGACAGATGTTGTTTATGACTGTTTCCATTCGTCATACATTGTATCCCGCGGTTCTATATTTCTGGGACGGAGGAGAGGAAGAGATTGAAGCGCTAGATACTGTGTATTCATGTTTCAGTTTCAAGATACTGTGTATTCATGTTTCAGTTTCAAGATGTCTAAAAGTGTGAACTGACCCAGTTATGCGTCACATCACACCTGCTTTTAAAAATTAAAACAAAAAGAAAAAGACGGTAGGCGTGTGTGAGGGTGTAGAGCGGGTGTGGGGGGGGGGGTGGGGGGGGGGTATAGGGGAGGTTAGTGCAGATGTCTAGCCCATGCTGGTCAGGTCATGCGAGACTTCTTGGCAGTCCGTCGAGTCCGATCTATGTATTTTTCTCAAGCCTTCTTTAGTGTGAACTCGCATGTGGAAATGGACCACCGGTATGGATCTGCATGGACGTCTGCAGTGAGGACAGGGCTCTGTGAGCATTGCTGGTGTGGCTGGTGTTGTTGCTGTCTTCTTCAACCTCTGGCTGGCCTCGGCGATGCTGCTGCTGTCTTCTTCAACCTCTGGCTGGCCTCGGCGATGCTGCTGCTGTCTTCTTCAACCTCTGGCTGGCCTCGGCGATGCTGCTGCTGTCTTCTTCAACCTCTGGCTGGCCTCGGCGATGCTGCTGCTGCCGCGATTCTTCAGTCTCAACGTTTTCAGTTTCAGTTTCAAGGGCGTGTGTCAGAGCTTGCGGACAGGTCCATACAAGCAATACCAAACCTGCTGAATTAAAACTAAATAAATGAATAAAAGAATGAGATAAGTAA
The DNA here is from genome assembly GCF_041734735.1 of Babylonia areolata. Lineage (NCBI taxonomy): Eukaryota > Metazoa > Mollusca > Gastropoda > Neogastropoda > Buccinidae > Babylonia > Babylonia areolata. Next base: position 15,233,369 of record NC_134894.1, on the reverse strand, counting down.
ATGAATTAATATAAAGATGAATAAGCAAATAAAAAAAAAGAAGATAAATCTGATGACACGTCTTTATGTCTGGATGGCAGTGAAAGGTCATTCAATGAATCAGTTTTCATTCTCACAAAATTTTCTCAGATATCAGGTTTGAAAATAAACTTTGATAAAAGCCCAGCAATATGGAATGGGAATAGAAAGAATTGTGTATTAAATACATGAGAGACAAAAGTTTTGTTTGGGATCCTGATACATTTAAAGTTTTGGGAATAAAGTTTTCTACTGATACTAGCTGTATTGTCAGAATAAATTATGAAGATAAACTGTTTCCAATGAAAATATTTCTGACGTCACGGAAGAAACGGCTTATAACTCCTTTTGGAAAAATAACTAATTAAAAATTGTGCATCTTTTAATTAATTTACCTGATCCCCCTGAACAATTCATCAATGCCTTAGAAAAAGGATTTGTTTTAATTTTTATGGAATGGTAAACCAGGTAAGATTAGAAAGTCTGTTGACGGGCGCAACAGCCGAGTGGTTAAAGCGTTGGACTGTCAATCTGAGGGTCCCGGGTTCGAATCACGGTGACGGCGCCTGGTGGGTAAAGGGTGGAGATTTTTACGATCTCCCAGGTCAACATATGTGCAGACCTGCTAGTGCCTGAACCCCCTTCGTGTGTATATGCAAGCAGAAGATCAAATACGCACGTTAAAGATCCTGTAATCCATGTCAGCGTTCGGTGGGTTATGGAAACAAGAACATACCCAGCATGCACCCCCCCGAAAACGGAGTATGGCTGCCTACATGGCGGGGTAAAAACGGTCATACACGTAAAAGCCCACTCGTGTGCTAACGCAGAACGCAGAAGAAGAAGAAG
>NC_134894.1:15210002-15215002 GCF_041734735.1 Babylonia areolata | reverse complement strand
TGTGGTGTGTGTGTGTGTGTGTGTGTGTGTGTGTGTGTGTGTGTGTGTGTGGGGCTGTTGAGGGTGATGTGCAGTTTTTGTTTACTTTGGATGTTTGATTGATTGATTGATTGATGTGGATACTTACATAGCGCCTGGTTTCTTACCACAAAAAAGCAACACTTCTGAATGTGCTTTTGTGAGACGGCGAGGGAGAGAGAGAGAGACAGGTTGAGGTGGTGATAGGGGAATAAAGAGAGAGGCTGGATGGGAAGAAAGTGGAGAGAGAGAGACAGACAGAGACAGAGAGAGACAGAGTGACAGAGAGACAGAGACAAAGAGAGTGACAGAGAGACAGAGAGAATGACAGAGAGACAGAGACAGAGAGAGTGACAGATAGACAGAGACAGAGACAGAGACAGAAAGAGAGAGAGAGAGAGAGAGAGAGAGAGAGAGAGAGAGAGAGAGAGATATGACATGACATTTTTATTGAATAAACAAAAATAATGTTCATTTCAAGGGGTTAGAACACATCTATCAATCAATTCAGTTTCGCACGAAATGGAAGGCTTCTTACTTTGGATTATTCCCGTACATGACTTCCTGACTTCAAAGTTTGATTTATCATCCTCGATTATCACCAATCAATCTTCTGCTCTTAACTCTGACCTTTTCTGAAACACTTTGTACAAAAATATCGACAATTGAAAAACAGAGAGAAAGAGGAAACGAAACGAAACGAAACGAAACGAAATTTTATTTCAACAGAGTAATGAGATAAGTAAACACACACATGCTTTTCCCCCCCACCCAGCCCTGGGTATGAAAAAAAAAGAGACAGACAGACAAGACAGACAGAGACAAAGAAAGCGTGGAGAGAGAGAGAGAGAGAAAGAGAGAGTCACTCCCAAGACAGTTTCAGTTTCAGTTTCACTTTCTCAAGTAGGCGTCACTGCGTTCGGACAAATCCACACACGCTACACCACATCTGTTGAGCAGATGCCTGACCAGCAGCATAACCCAACGCGCTTAGTCAGGCCTTGAGTGCATGCTTACATATTTGTGTACCTATGAAAGTGGATTTCATTTTACGTACTTTCGCCAGAGGACAACACTCTCGTTGCCATGGGTTCTTTTTCAGTGCGCCAAGTGCGTGCTGCACACGGGACCTCCCAAGACAGAGGAGAAAGAAACAGACACATTGCCATTTCAGCCAACCTGCGGCAAGACAAAGACCGATAACCCAGAACAAAGAGCATCGTGATCACCTTGATTTGTCTTATCCTGCCTTGTGTTCGGTCGTCGTGCATTGCAGCAGTGCTATTTTCAGACCGTCTGGAACTGCCGGCCATGCCAGGACCCGGTGGTCAGCAGGGATGACCCGTCCTTCTGCCGTACTTCATTTGGGATCCGTTGGGGCGGGGCTGAGTGACGCTGGTGTAACATGTCAGTTTGAGTCCCCTCCTCCCTGCACCCATCCCTCCACACACACACACACACACACACACACTAACACACACACACACACACGCACATACACACAAACACACCACCACCACCACCACCACCAAACCCCCCCAAACCCACGTGTCCAGATGATAAAGATTCAAGATGGTTTATTCATATAGGCTAAGGCCCCCCTATGAAGGGGTATGTGAACATAATATCATGAAAAACAAAGAAAAAAAAACTAAACAAAAAACAAACAGAAAAACAAAAAACAAAAACAAAACAAAAACAAAACAAAACAAACAAAAAAAGATGATAAAGAGAGAAAGAGAAAGAGAGAAAAAGGGGAGGGCCAGGTGGAGAGACAGACAGGAAATACACAGACAGACAGACAGACAGACAGACAGGAACAGAGACAGAGAGTGTTGAGAGAGGAATATACATACAACAGGAAGAGAGACACATGGAAATTCACTGAATTGATTATTACTTATTTATTAACGTATCATAATTATCGGTCTTGATTATTGTCTCGTTTTGAGTTGATTGTGTAATGGAATATATATATATATATATATATATATATATATATATATATAAGTATAATGACTTACATCTGTTATTGTTAATATTCACTGTATTCAATTGTTGTTTTGTTGTTGTTTTTTTCTAATCTGTTTTGAATGTTTGTTACCTTGTATGCCTTATAGATAAAATGTACGTTTGCTGATGTAGTTCGGAGTCCGAGTGTTCTTGCCAAAATTCAGAATGTTCCTGCCAGATTTCCTGATTGTTCCTGCAAACAAGTGACAGGGGATGGCATCTCTGGTTTATGGCTGTTGCTTTGTGTCGTGATATATCAGGGATTCTATTACACTACCATCATACAGAAGATGTAAAGACAAAATGCACTACATTTTCAGCAAAGCGATTGTTGATGGTCATTTTACAGCCTTTCCCAGAATGGGGAATGGGTATTAAAACCACCGTCTATTAACCATTTTTCATTCCTTTCCAGTATTGTTTATAACCATTCTCTCTCTCTCTCTCTCTCTCTCTCTCTCTCTCTCTGCGTGCGTGTTTGTGTTTGTGTGTGTGTGTGTGTGTGTGTGTGTGGGCGCGGGATGACATGAGTAAAGTTGTAGCTTGGATTGTTGAATCGTACCACCGGTCAAATATATATATTGCACACTTATTATGGTACGATATCAAAATCCCACTCACTGCAAAAACAAGCCAACAGAATATTGCCATCTCATCTAACAGAACTAAATTTTTCTTGTTTTTATTGCTATGTTACAGTTTCCGATAATTGGCATCACATTAATCATCAGAGTGCAACTGACTGCATGGGTCACAAGGAATTCTAAGCATGATGTTGGACAAAACCACCTGAGGTGAAACGAAAGAGCTTACCCTTTTCCTTCCTGCAATGTTCACACCATTTTGTGACGCCTGTGGGCGCAGGTGAAGTCAACAACCCAAAGAACGACAGATCTGATCACATGCTTTCAGAGTTATCGAAAATGGCTAAAGGTGCGATTAAGAAGAGGGTACAGTTTCCGAGCCTTTACCCTACGGACTAAAGATCTTTTTCCGTTTTTTTTAATGTTTTGAATTCAGATTCAGATTGATGCGCGCAACGTGAAGAAAGTTATGGCGTTGAGTTGTGTTTTCAAACCGGTTCTCTGGAGTTTGCCACTTTTTGAATCACATAAAAAAAAATTAAAAGATTAAAAATCCAAACTGTTTGAGAATACGGATCGACGCGAGAGTCCGGAAAACGAACCAGTCACACATACATGTGTGTCCTTTGATTTTCACAATGGATCTTGGGATCAACCATTGGGTCTCTCAGATTTATACATTTCCGTAGATTTACGGAAAAATCTCATCTTGGTGGGGTCCAGGGGAGGGAGCAAAGGGGTGGGGGGGGGGGGGGGGGGGGGGGGGGGGGGGGGCGTTGTTCTGGACTAGCCTTCAATGACCCATCCTCCCACCTCTCCCTCTCCAGTCCACCTCAAATTTACATATGCAAATAAAAGGCGGGGTAGTCCTTTTGTGATAGCCTGCATTGAAGCTCTGCTCTAGTGATATACAGTGGAAGGGAAGGAATGAAATAATAAATAGATAAGTAAATAAAGATATAAGTCTAGTGTATCGGAAACTGTTAGGAGGGAAATCTATAGGTCCCGATAAATCGAAGTCCTGTGTGCAGCATACCCATAGCATATGGTCCAGTGTGCAACATGCTCTTAGCACACGTAAAAGAACCCAAGGCAACAAGAGAGTTATAATATATGGCAAAATTCTGTAGAATAATCGACTTTGATAGGAAGACAAATACACTTTCAGGCAGAAAAAAAAGGGTGGCGCTGTACCAAATCCGGAATTCACACACAGAAATCTGTTGTCACAAAAAGGGTAATGCAATACAGTACAATACAATACAATAATCAGATGATTTGTCAACAGTCCATTTATGCGACTAAATGAGGTTTTGTGGGCGAGGGTGGGGGGAGTGCGGAGGGGGGGGGGGGGGTTGGTTGGGGTAGGGGGTAAGAGGGGGGGGGGGTGTACGTTGGTTGAATCACAGCGATGTTGTCACAATGTGAAGATCGAAACAGTAATAGAACCTTGCGTAGCAGGGTAAAAAAAATAATTTAAGAAATAATAATAATAAGAGAGCAAAACGGGCAATGTGATGATGCATGCTTACTCTTGTCTTCTCCAGCCGGCTGGCTGACTGTCTCATGTGAAATTGCAGCAGTGCTATTTTTAGACAGTCTGGCACTGACTGGGCACGTGCACGTGTCGTTCTGGTCAGCAGGAATGACCCGGTCATCTTTCCCGGCGGACATCTTCTGCGTCGCTTCATTGTGGGGGAGGAGGAGGAGGAGGAGGGGGGGGGGGGGGGTTGGCAGAGTGGTTAAGATTCTTTTCTGCCATCACTGTGTGCGTGAGCTGAGGGTCTGAGTTCTTCTTCTTCTTCTTCGTTCGTGGGCTGCAACTCCCACGTTCACTCGTATACATGTACACAAGCAGGCTTTTACGTGAATAACCGTTTTTACCCCCCGCCACGTAGGCAGCCATACTCCGTTTTCGGGGATGTGCATGCTGGGGTATGCTCTTGTTTCCATTACCCACCGAACGCTGACATGGATTACAGGATCTTTAACGTGCGTATTTGATCTTCTGCTTGCCGTATACACACGAAGGGGGTTCAGGCACTAAGCAGGTCTGCACAGAGAGAAAGAGGCAGCTCTTCTTTGTAATCGTGAGACATACAAGTGGTGCGGTGGCAAAAAAAACAAACACAAAAAAACAACAACAACAACAACAACAACAAAAAAACAAAACAAAAAACGTGGAATGATGGGCTAGCGACAATGCGCCCGACTAAGAAGCAGAAGAACCCGTTATCATATTTTTATCGTTGTTAATGATGTTGTTTGTTGTCTGTCTGTGTATTTGTTTAAACATGGAAGCAGAGTTTTTTCTACTTAACTTGCCATGGACAAGCGTCTTATTGCCGTGGGGCCATCATACAGGACCTCGTTTTATCGTCTCAT
>NC_134894.1:15185002-15187502 GCF_041734735.1 Babylonia areolata | reverse complement strand
TGCTTTCCACTCTGCATGACCTACATATCTTTCTGACCTTATCAGTGTTTACACTCCCGCAAGAAATCTCCGCTCTTCCTCTGACTGTTACCTTTTGAAACTTGCTCCTGTCAATACAAGAACCTATGGTGAACATTCTTTCTTCTTTGCTGCTCCTCACATCTGGAACAACCTTCCTCATCATATCTGTGCATCTGATTCTATTTCTGCTTTTCGCTCATCACTAAAACTCATCTTTTTGAAACATATCTTTAAGCACTCTCAGCTTCCTTGTTCTCCAACACCACCCATGTCAGCTCACTTTGGATGTATGTAGAGTGGGAGGGGGAGAGTGTGAGTGGGGGGCAGAGGAGGGAGTTTTTTGAGAAAGAGTGGTCATGAATGTTTTATGTAACTTGTAATACTTTTTCTTTCATGTAAAGCGCCCTGAGCTCTAAGAGAGAAAGAGCGCTATATAAATGTACATTATTATTATTATTATTATTATTATAAATGAAATCTGAAAAAATAAATGAATAAAAAAAACCAGCACTGTGGGTGCTACTGTGTCTGTGGAGCGGTGGCCCGGTGGTAAACCGCCCTACAAGAACTAAAGCGAGTCGGTGTCCACAGGTTCGAGTCCTATAGAAAGTACGAACTTTGCTCACGCACGAAAAAAAAAAAAAAAAAAAAAATCGCAGCCGAGAAATACGAGTTGCAACCTGGCAAAATTCCGCTTTGGTCAGTCGCAGAACAAACACTTCTCGTGGATAGAACAGCACGGGGTGGCGCTTCACTGTGGCGACGCTGTCTCCCCGTGAAGAGCAGCCAGGATTTGTCACATAAATGCAATACGATATAATACAATACAATACAATACAACAAAGCATAATGCAATACAATACAATACAACATAATACAATACAATACGATACAATACAATACAACACAACACGGCACAATACAATGCAATACAATGCAACATAATGCAATACAATACAGACGATACGATACAATACAATACAACACAACACAGCATGATACAATACAATACAACATAATACAATACAATACAATACGATACAATACAACACAACACAATACAATACCACACAACATAATACAATACAATACAACACAATACAATACATCACAATACAATACAATACAGCACAACACATCACAATACAATACAGTAAAATACAATACAATACAGCACAACATAATACACAGTACTTTTAGCTACTATACGCCAGCCCCAAGAGGAAGATCTGATGGCCAATATCTACTTCTAATCGTTGACTGGGATTCCAGTTGTACGTTTCCAAATCTTCTCCACTTCACAGTATTGTTCGTTCTGTATCGGTGGGTTTGTGTGAGCGGCAGTCATGCGTACATGGATAGCCTATAATATACTCATAGATAGGTTCCGACCCAGTGGTCACAGACAATGGATGTCAGTTCCAAATGTTGTTTGATGGGTAGTAGATTGATTCGTTTGATTCAGCTTCGACCACGCGGGGGGGAAAAAGGGGGGGGGAGGGAGATCATCTGGACAATCCACTGGAATCCAAAAGCACTGGTAAGTGTTGTGAAGTACATAGACAGGCCTCATACCAATCGTATGAACCTTTAGCTTGCGTTGCTCATATAGCCCAGACAACGATATCTGGGCGGATAAACTGTGACTCTGTGTGTCTTCTCTTTTTGGGTGTTTTTGTTGTGTTTTTGTTTCTTACTTCTTTTTTTTTTCTTTCTCATTTTTGTATCTTAATTTTGTATTTGTTTGTTTAAGAATTTGTCTTATATTAATCGACTGCACTCCCTCCCTCCATCTATCTGTCTCTCTTAGACTCTGTGTGTGTGTGTGTGTGTGTGTGTGTGTGTGTGTGCGTGTGTGTGTATCTGTCTGTCTGTGCGTGCGTGTGTGTGTGTGTGTGTGTGTGTCTGTGTGTGTGTGTGTGTGTGTCTGTCTGTGTATATGTGTGTGTGTGTGTGTGTGTGTGTGTGTGTGTGCGAGAGCGCGCGCGAGTGTGTGTCTGTGTCTGCGCCTCTGTGTGTGTGTGTGTGTGTGTGTGTGTGTGTGTGTGTGTGTGTCTGTCTGTGTGTGTGTGTGTGTGTGTGTGGGTGCTTGTTTCGCTGTGTGTGTGTGTGTGTGTGTGTGTGTGTGTGTGTGTGTGTGTGTGCTTCTTCGCGCGCGGCAAACGCAAACGCGCGCGCGCGCTCTGATCAGCTAGTATGTTTGTTGATCATAGACACGGCACGCACATGTACGTGTGTTGAACTGTTTGTGCTGTGCGTGCTGACCTTGTTATCGCCCTGTCCTCTTCCATCAGTCCAGTCAGTCAGTCCAGCCTCTAAAACCTGGAAATCCTCTTTGCTTCCTAACTCCCCCATCACCTCCAACCCCCCCCCCCTCAACCCCCGGGCCTCCCTTACCCCCCCCCCCTCCCGCACACACACCCTCCTCTCCCCATCATCCCCTCCCTACCCCTTCCCCCCTCCCACTCCCCCCTCCATT
>NC_134894.1:15175002-15180002 GCF_041734735.1 Babylonia areolata | reverse complement strand
TCTCTCTTACTTTTCCCACCTCACTCTCCACCACTTCCCTGATTTTACATTATCCCTTAGTTGTACAGTGCAGTGAGTGTATTTCAATGAATCCATGCTTTGTTAAGTATAATCATGCTGTTCTTTGGTATTATACGTTACTAAATCTGTGAACGAATTATATCCTTTTGATCAAATCGAGATATATAGTCTTATCCTCCCCAAGCCATCCCCCCCACACACACACACACACACACGATCTCCATCCTTGTTAAGTCCCTAGGGCCGTGAGCACATCGAGCTGAAGCCGCCCCACCCCCCCACCCCCACCCCCTACTCCTACCCCCTCCCCACCCTCCTCCTCCCTCATGGTCAGCGGAAGAGGGAGAGAGAGAGGGGGGGGGAGGGAGGTCTAGTGAGGGAGAAAGAGGGGGAGAGAGAGGCGGAGAGAGAGGGGGAACGGGAGTGAGGGGGAGGGGGGGGAGGGAGAAAGACAGAGAGCGGGAGGGAGGGAGTATGAGGGAGGAGGAGGGGAGGGAGAGAGAGAGGGGGAGAGAGGGGGAGGAGAGGGAGAGAGAGAGAGATAGGGAGAGAAGGCGGGAGAGGGAGGGGGAGGAGAGGGAGAGAGGGGGAGGGAGAGTGAGGGGGGAGGAGGAGGAGGGAGAGGGAGAGAGAGAGGGAGGGGGAGGGAGAGTGAGGGGGAGGAAGGGGAGGGAGAGAGAGAGGGGGTGAGGGGGAGGGAGAGTGAGGGAGAATGAGGGGGGGGGATGGGGAGAGAGAGAGGGGAGGAGGGAGGAAGAGTGAGGGTGGAGGAGGGGGGGAGAGTGGGGGGGAGGGAGAGTGACGGGTGGGAGGAGGGGGAGGAAGAGAGAGAGAGAGAGAGAGAGAGAGAGAGGGAAAAAAGAGAGACAGAGAAAGACAGAGACATAGAAAGGCATACACAGAGAGATACGTACGGATACGGTTACGCATAATCTATTCAAGTATAGGCCATTGCCCCTCATGAAGAGGTGCTAACACATTTGCATTATAACGAAAACATCAAATGATACGTGGTCATGTCAACAAGAAACAAACTTAGTTCATTATTCTATGACATCAGAGTTGTTCACAGTCTGAATGCTTTAATGAAACAGATGGATAGACAACTCGCGAATGTGCTTTGAAGCCACGAGAGAGAGAGAGGGTGGAGGGTGGACAGACAGACAGACAGAGTGGAGGGGGCGAGAGAGAGAGAGCGAGGCGGTCATAATATATTGATATCCTGTGTGCGCTTTTCTCTGTGATGATGAGCAGTCAACCGTGGCTGGGACCCCCTGCCTGATTTATCACGTGTCTTTGCACAGGGAAATCCCACAGTTATGGCCCCACCTCACCTGTGGTCCAGTTACAATGCTTTTGGTGTTGATGTTATGAATGTGTGCGTGTGCGTGTGTGTGTGTGTGTGTGTGTGTGTGTGTGTGTGTGTGTGTGTGATCGCTTTTTTGTTTGTTTCTGTTGTTGTTGTTGTTGTAAATGTTGTAGTTGTTATTGTTGTAATTGGTGTTGTTGTTGTTATGAGTGTTTTCGTGTTGTTGTTTTATTGTTGCCCCATCATCCATCCGCCCGAACAATGGCATTACCCCTCCACCCAACCCCTCATTAGGCACTTGCTGTCGTCTCAAGATGCGAACCAATAAAAAAGTTAAATTAAATTGAATTAAATTTTAAAAAACACACCATACAATCTTGTCTGTTTCCTGGTCCTATCGAGGCTTGGACTTGACTACTGTAATGCATTTCTCGCTGGATGCCCCAAACTACGTGTTATCCAGACTTCAGAGAGTCCAAAACCATACTGTAGGGATTATCTTCCGTTCCCCCAAAATCTGCTCATATCGTTCCTCTCCTTCACTCCCTCCACTGGCTACCTATTGAGAAAAGAATAGATGACAAACTCTCTCTCCTGTGCTACAAATTTACGATTGGCGTGGCTTCTCCCGTGGAGGAACTCACTCCCGTTTCCTGTCCGTCATGCTGTATCTTGCCCTTGTTTCAAAACCTCTTGGAAAACTCATTTATTTCCAGCCATTGAGATCGGTAAATAACTCATTGTCTTCAATCTCATGTTTTCGCCAAGGGTGTGGGGTTTTTTTTTTTTTTTTTTTTTTTTTTTTTTTTAATACTTCTATAATTTTCACTATTTTTAAACGTACATGTGTTCATTTGCCTTGAGCGGCCAAGATGTGCTTGCGCGCGCACGTGTGTGTGTCTGCATCTTGTGTGGAGTGGGGGTGGGGGTGTGGGTTGGGGTTGGAACGGGACGGATTTTGTGCGTGCAGGTGTATTCGTGTGTTTTTAGTACGCATACGTCATTGTGTTTTTCACTGCAAACGCCCAGAGCTTTTGAATCAGTACACTGGGCGTACCAAATGTCCTTTTTATTATTATCATTATTATTATTATTCCCAGTCACCCACCCCCACGTCGATCATACCGAGCCCCCCACCTCAAACACACACACACACACACACACACACACACACACACACGCACACACACACACACACACACACACACACACACACACACACACACACACACGCACGCATGCACGCACGCACACAGACACACACACACACACACACACACACACACACACACACACACAATTATCGTTTCAATGTTTCAAAGATGGAAGGCCCTCAAGGCCCGACCAACACGTTGGGGGTAATGCGTAGGTCAGGCGTCTGCCGTTTTTAGGTGGTTTTTTGTGGGGGTTTTTCTTCTTCTTCTTCTTCTCTCTTTGTTGTTGCTTTAGTTGTTTTAGTTTGTTTTGTGTGGTTGTTTTTTTGTTGTTGTTTTTAGGAGCGGGGTGGGTGTTTGTTTTGGGCAGATGTGGTGCAGCAGCGTAAATGGGTCACCCTGCACACTTTGACAGCCCCCCCCCCAACCCCCACCCCCACCCCGACCCCCCTCCACCCTTGACACAGAAAATGAAAAACATATGTTTATATAACACCCCACGTTTTGCCCCACAACCCATGAGTCACACACACGGATCATGTCAGAAGTTGAATGAAATGAAATACACGGAATGCCGCCGTGGAGTGGTGGTGGAGGAGGGTGGGTGGGTGTGTGTGTGGGGGGGGGGGAACTTGCCTCTTACTCCCTCCACCACGTCGTTCTTGCATGTCTCGTCGACTCCATTATTATCATCATCTGCATCAGCATTGTCATCATCTTCGTCGTCATCATTATCATCATCATCATCATCAATTGACTCTGGATGAAAGAAGAAGAAAGAAAAGGGGGGGGGGGGGGGGGGGGGGGGGGAACCGCCTCCTTAGTTCCAGTTTGTCCGTTAAGGTTCGATGATGGTAATGGAACTACATTGGTGCAGGCAGGGACTGAGGTTGGGAGAGGGGTGGGGGGGGCGAGGTAGGGAGGGGTAAGGGTTGAGATCAAACATGGGGAAGGATGGGACGGGGGGGTGGGGAGGGGGACAACAGGGAAGGTGAAGGGGTGGGGGGTAGAATGAAGGCTTGTGGGGGTGGGGGGGAGGGAGGGGGGGGCGAGGGGGGGGGAGGGGGAGGGGGGCGTTGAAGACGAGAGAGGATTTGCAGTTTTCAAGGGACCTTGATCTATGATCAGACGATGACGAGAGACTGGTTCAGTCTGGAAGGGTCAGACTATTTTTAGAGCTGACGTCTAAAGAGGTATCATTATTTTGGGAATGCCTCTGTATGTACATGTCTGTTGTTTTGTACATATGTGTGTGCACTTGCGTACTTGTCACGTTGTCAGTCTGTCTGTCTGTTTGTCTGTCTGTCCATTTTATCAATGTTTGGAGCTGAGTTGGAAATATTATATGGTATAGGAGACGGCTAGAATGATGATATGGACATACAAAAAGGAGATTATTTGAAACAAAACAAAAAAAAAAAAAAAAAAAAGATGTGGGCACGTTATGTTCATTTTCATCTGTTTGTTGCAAATTTTTAGTCTTTCTATGATGGACATTTTGACTTTTTCAGCTCAGGTTCACCAGTCCTACCCTGTATTCTTCTTCTCCTTCTTCTTCTATAAAGATGTCAACTTTAAACTTTGCTGTGGAATTGCTGTTTTTTATGCTGAATCAGAATTTGAGTTGAGTTATTTATTTCACTATTATAATGTCAATTCTACTGTGGCAGTCCACCTTCCTGTGCCTTTTTGCTTAACCTAAATGGTTGTGCTATTTACAGCTTAGTATTGAAATGCAAACTTCGCCACTTTGTTCATTATGCTGGGCAAATGTATATGCAAAATATGAATCAGAATCACAATCAGAATCAATGTTAATGTCAATTAAACCTGAACAAGGTTTATAAGACACGCATGCAAAGTTACATGAAACCACGTACAAAAAAAAAGCAAAACAAAATAGATGAATATTGAACAAGACATTGAATCACTCCTATGTGTGGGTCCGTCTTGTGTGTATGTGTGTGTGTGTGTGTGTGTGTGTGTCTGTGTCTGTGTCTGTGTCTGTGTGTCTGTGTGTGTGTGTACGTCTGCGTGTCTGTGTGTTCTTAACGGTGGAAAGGTGATGTTCTGATTCGAGTTTGCTTTGCTGTGTGTGTGTTTTTTTGTTGTTGTTTTTCTTGTTACATTAATTAAAAGGCCTACTTTGCATGCCAGATGTTACTGTTTTGCTTGTAATAATCATGTACGTATCACAGTCTTCATCCCACTTAACTTCTCCCACTGAGACAATAAAGTTATTCAGTTATTCTGATTCTGATCGTGCGTCATCTGGTGCACATTTGTATTTGTATTTGTATTTGTACTTCTTTTTATCACAACAGATTTCTCTGTGTGAAATTCGGGCTGCTCTCCCCAGGGAGAGCGCGTCGCTACACTACAGCGCCACCCATTTTTTTGTATTTTTTCCTGCATGCAGTTTTATTTGTTTTTCCTATCGATGTGGATTTTTCTACATAATTTTGCCAGGAACAACCCGTTTGTTGCCGTGGGTTCTTTTACGTGCGCTAATTGCA
>NC_134894.1:15160002-15170002 GCF_041734735.1 Babylonia areolata | reverse complement strand
GTATCTATCTTATCCCACTCTATATGTCATTTGTATACAATCCTTGGGTCATTTCTCAAAATCCTGACCAGCGTATTGGGTTTATACGTGAGCAAGGCATCTGCTTTCCTCTGTGTGTGTGTGTGTGTGTGTGTGTGTGTGTGTGTGTGTGTGTGTGTGTGTGTGTGTGTGTGTGTGTGCGAAGCAGATGTGGTATAGCCAGCGTATTACTGTGGTCTGTCCGCTTTGATACCTTCTTGAAACTGAAACTGAAACTGAAACTATAAGCCTTCTATATCTGGTGGTTACCTTTTCAGAGAGGTGATCCGCACGGCTGCAATTCATTTCTGACTCTACGCAGGCCTTCCGTTGTCTTTCCCTCCCTACCCGCTCACTTTGTCTCTGTCTCTGTCTGTCTGTCTGTCTGTCTGTCTCTCTGTCTATCTGCCTGTCTCTGCCTGTCTGTCTGCCTGTTTCTGTCTGTCTGTCTGTCTGTCTGTTTCTGTCTCTGTGTGTGTGTGTGTGTGTGTGTGTGTGTGTGTGTGTCTGTCTGTCTGTCTATCTCTCTGTCTCTGTCTGTTTGTCTGTCTGTCTCTCTCTGTCTCTGTCTGTCTGTCTCTGTCTATCTCTGTCTCTCTTTCTCTCTCTCTCTGTGTCTCTGTCTGTCTGTCTCTGTCTCTCTCTGTCTCTCTCTGTCTCTCTCTCTCTCTCTCTCTCTCTCTCTCTCTCTCTCTCTCTCTGTCACTGTCTCCCTCTCTCGCTGATTTACTGTCTTTAATAACAGCAAACACCTGGCCCTGATTGACTCGTTCTAACAGTGATATATCTCTTCTGTCTCTCCCCCCCCCCCCCCCCCCCCCCCCCCCCGCCCCCTCCAGCCATCCTACACCCCTCACACCCCCTTCATATGTATTTCCCCCCGCCTTTCACAGCCGAGCCCCGTACACAATGTATGTCAGATCACTGTCCCCGATGACCGCAGGAAAAAAAAAAGCTACTATTAGAGCTTCAGCCCTTTAACCCTTTAACACCCCCATAATACATACATTGTATTCCGTTGTTTCTGAGCTTCTGTTCCTGACTTGTTGTGGTACTGATATGGCATAGGGAAGTCATGCTTAGGATCTATCCTGTTTTAACCCTTTGACCTGCTGACGTGTACTGATGCTCGCCTAGGAAAGGACTGTCACCTGAGAAAGAATGAGTTTACAGGGCCGGGTGTTAGTCATCGTTATATTCATTTTGGACTTCTTCCTCTTTAACTGGGATTGCTTTACTTTCCATTTAGAGAAAAGAACACTTACAAGTACACAAACCGTATAATTATAATTATATAAGTGGAGTGATAGCCTAGAGGTAATGCGTCCGCCTAGGAAGCGAGAGAATCTGAGCGCGCTGGTTCGAATCACGGCTCAGCCGCCGATATTTTCTCCCCCTCCACTAGACCTTGAGTGGTGGTCTGGACGCTAGTCATTCGGATGAGACGATAAACCGAGGTCCCGTGTGCAGCATGCACTTAGCGCACGTAAAAGAACCCACGGCAACAAAAAGTTTGGTCCTGGCAAAATTCTGTAGAAAAATCCACTTCGATAGGAAAAAACAAATAAAACTGCACGCAGGAAAAACTACAAAAAATGGGTGGCGCTGTAGTGTATTGACGCGCTCTCCCTGGGGAAAGCAGCCCGAATTTTTACACATAGAAATCTGTTGTGATCAAATGAAATACAAATACAAACAAGTATAGTGACTGCATTGAGAGTCCATGCCACGCTTGCTGACTTTTCGCTAAGGTTCAGCAGGCAGAGGGTTAAAGGGTCAGTCGATCTGTTCTTATGTTCAGTTGTCATTTTGCGACGTTCCTTCCCTTCCTCTTAACGTTTCTGAAATGGCATGGCAAAAGTAAACGAAGAAAAGTCATAATATGAAAGGATTTACAGTCTTTATCTTATCCTTTGAAAACTGAAGGGGGCCATGCAGCTTATTTTCATTAGTAGTAGTAGCGGTTGTAGTAGTAGTAGTTGTAGCAGTTGTAGTAGTAGTAGCCCACTAGTAGTAGAATCATCATCATCATCATCATTATTTCATCGCCATTATTGTCATTATCATTGTCATCATGAGAGAGACGGACAGACAGATAAACAGACAGAGACAGACAGACAGACAGACAGACAGAAAAGCTGAAAATAAATGACATTTATTATGTGATCACTTCGTGGTCAATATCAAAAGTGCGCCATTAACTCACTCAGTACGGCCAGTCCTCTCTTCTCCTCTACACAGACCCCTCGGATGTCCAGTGGGTGTCTGAATGACCCAACCTTTAGCTTCCGTCGTCAGAATTGTGGTATTCTTTGTCAACATTCACCTCTTCAGTATAAGAGCGTTCCGCTTGCAATATTTTGATGATGGTAATTGGGATGAAACGCTGTTAACGTCGTCTCTTTCGCCGTTCGTATGGAGAGAGTTAAATCAACACCAATTTCCACAAACAGCAGAACTGAAAGAATATAATCTTGAATAAAGCATAACTCCGAACACTGTCTTCAAGGGACAGAAGATCTGTGCTCATAACAGTTTTTTCGTAGGCCTGTGTACATGCTTGTACAATAAAGCAGCACATTCCTTATGGTTGTTTGTTATTGTTTCTTCTTCTTCTTCTTCTTCTTCTTTTTCTTCTTCTTCTTCTTCTTCTTCTTCTTCTTCTTCTTCTCCTCCTTCTTCTGCTTCGTCTTCTTCTTCTCCTTCTTCTTCTTTCTCCTCCTCCTCCTCTTTCTTCTACTCTTCCTGCTCCTCCTTCTCCTCCTCCTCTTCCTCCTTCTTCTGCTTCTTCTTCTTCTCCTCTTCCTCCTCTTCCTCCTCCTCCCCCTTCTTCTTCTTCTTCTCCTCCTCCTCCTCCTTCTTCTACTCTTACTCCTCCTCCTCCTCCTCCTTCTTCTTCTTCCTCCTCCTCCTCCTCCTTCTTCTACTCTTACTCCTCCTCCTTCTCCTCCTTCTACTCTTCCTCCTCCTCCTCATCCTTCTCCTCCTTCTCCTCCTTCTACTCTTCCTCCTCCTCCTCCTCCTCCTCCTCCTCCTCCTTCTCCTTTGCTCCACTTCTTCTTCTTTTACTCATTGTATCGTGGTTCTTCTCTTTCCAACAGTCAGTGGGAGGGGTTGGGATAATTAAAAAAGAAAGAGGATAAAGAGGAGATAAATGCAGGTACCCGGGTACACCGCAGAAAAGGCGGGTGTGACTGTTATTAGGCTTTCCGAGGCCGTGAGAAACTGACACGAGTCAACAGTAGAGCTGTCTGCTGACAACAAAGCGGACACAACTCACCGCCATTGACGTCACATTTGAGGGAAGGCTGGGCCGAGGGAAAGAGGGGTTGTTGGTGAGGGTGGACCATGTAAAATATCGTAAGGGATCTTTTTTAAGAGATCCTCCTGACCGACTTTCTCCCCCCCCCCCCCCCCCCCCCCCCCCCCTCCTCGTCCCCTCCCTCCCTCCCTCTCCCATTGCCTTTCTGGTATGTCGCATATTTCCACCAACTCCAACCCCCCCCCCCCCCCCCGCCTCCCCCCTCCCCCTCCCCCCGTCTCTCCCCCCCCCCCCCCCCCCCCCGCTTCCCCCTCCCCCTCCCCTCGTCTCTCCCCCCACCCCCACCCCCAGTACCCCCCCCCCCACACACACACACACACACCCTCCAGACAAAGGCTCCCTAACTCTCCCTACCACCGTAAATTCAGTGTCCTGTTGGTGCGTGTCAGATAAGAAAAGAACTGACGAAAGATCTCAGCGTGGGAGGTTGAATAAAAATTTGAAAGAATGAAAGAAAGAAGGAAGGAAGGAAAGAAAGGGAAAAAAATGACAAATATTTTGAATGTCTGTGGGAAACAAAAACAAAGAAACAAAAAGACAACAAAAAACGAACGACGCCCTAGCTAACTGCTTAAAGAAAGGAAGGAAGGGAGGAAGGAAAGAAGGGAGAAAGAATAAAAGAAAAATATTTGAACATCGTCTATGAAAAAAATAAAATAAATAAAACGAGCGACAACCTTACTAACTGCCTACAAAGAAAGAAACAAATAAAGATAGAAAGAAAGAAAGAAAGAACGGCCTCGCTAACTGTGTAGAAAGAAAGAAAGAATGAACGAAAGGACGAACAAACATGGCCGTGAACATCGATTAGAAACAAAAGAAAAGCGAGCGACAACTTTGCTAGTTGCCAAGAAAGAAAGGAAGAAAGGAGAAAAAAAAGAAAAAAAAAGAAAAGAAAAATATGTTGAATGTCCGTGGGAAGCAAAAAAAAAATTGAAATATTGATCAATAAATAAATAAACGAACCATATTCTCGCTAACTGCCTAGATAGAAAGAAAGAAAGAAAGAAAGAAAAAGGAGAAAGAAAGAAAGAGCAAATATTCTGAACGTGCATAAAAAAATGTTTTTGATAAATAACTAAATAAATAAATAAAGTCACTGACACCCTCGCTAACGGCCTCAGACAGGAAGCCAAGAGATGGGTGCGGCAGACGAAAGGGTAAGGGCTGCTCGAGGGGTAGGGGGGGGGGGTGTTGAGAGGTGGGAGGTTGTGGCGCAGGATGATGTAAGGTTGCTGATCCATTTCCATATGCGCTGGGTGCGTAGGTGGGCCATGGAATGTGTGTGTGTGTGTGTGTGTGTGTGTGTGTGTGTGTGTGTGTGTGTGTGCAAGAACAGGACAGTGCGATAAACACTGAAAAACCTGAAGCAGTTAACAACAAGAAAACCAGCTGACACTGTGAGCCAAGTGCATGTCGTGTGCACAGTGTATTACAGCCCACACATTCCACTTGAGTTAGGATTGTGATCATTTCTGGCTTGCGTGTGTTTACGCCAATTTGAGTCTACTTTTGATAACTATAACTCTCTCTCTCTATCTGTATCTGTCTGTCTGTGTGTGTGTGTGTGTGTGTGTGTGTGTGTGTGTGTGTGTGTGTGTGTGCGTGTGTGTGTGTAGACTGGAAAAAGAAGCGAAGACGTAATATATCAAAACTGAACACACAAAACGTTCCGGGACGATACTCACTGAAGCTGACTAAATTAGAGCGAGGTCGACCCAACTTAGCACCTGTCGTCAGCTGTGTTAACTACACACACACACACACACACACACACACACACACACACACACACACACACACACGCTGACTGGCCTTGACCTTGGAAAAAAATGATGTATTCTTTTTAATTTCCCCGACCCTTTTGCCTCATTCCCCACACCCCGCCCTCTTCCCGTACAATTACAAGCACACATACGCTCACGTACGTGCGCGCGCGCGCACGCACACACACACACACTCACACTGCCAGTGCGCATGCACGCACGCACACACACACACACACACACACACACACACACACACACAAAATACACCGCGAACAAACACATACACGCGTACTGACGGTCAAGCACATACATACACGTAGAAACACACACACGCGCACACACACACACACACACACACACAGAGAGAGAGAGAGAGAGAGAGAGAGGGAGTGAGAGAGAGAGAGAGAGCAATATCACTAAACAGTGAAAACACGTTAAACTAAACTAAACAGAGAGAGAAGGGGGGGGGGAAGAACAAGAAGAAGAACAACAACAGCAACAACAACAACAACAACAACAAGACAACAAGCGCTTGCTTTTTGAGGTGTTTACCTGGGGTTTTTCCCTGCTTGCTACTGAAGTTCACACACAGCACGCCAGCTACCTGTATTACGCCATCAGACCTTGACCTGGACACACATGCAGTTGCCCCACCCCCCTCCCTGCCACCCCCACCCCCCTGCTCCACCACACCCCTGCCAACCACCTCCCTCTTCCCCTCTTTCCCTTTCCACTCCCCCTCCTCCTCCTCCTCCTCCTCCTCTTCCTGTGGACACCGCTTATTGTTGTTTTCTCCTCTGATGTCATTATTACGTTGTTTGTTTAGTTCCACTTTGGATTTGCTGGTTATGTCACACCTTTGATAAGGTGTGTGTGTGTGTGTGTGTGTGTGTGTGTGTGTGTGTGTGTGTGGTTATGTGTGTGTGTGTGTGTGTGTGTGTGTGTGTGTGTGTGTGTGTGGTTATGTGTGTGTGTGTGTGTGTGTGTGTGTGTGTGTGTGTGTGTGTGTGTGTGGTTATGTGTGTGTGTGTGTGTGTGTGTGTGTGTGTGTGTGTGTGTGTGTGTGTGTGTGTGTGTGTGTGCATGTTCGTGTGTGCAGTGCAATATTTCATGACAATTCCATTTTGTTTTTGCTTGTGTAATGCATTGCATGTGTTCGACATTAACAGATTCCCTCTCTATGCGCGCGCATACAAACACACACAGGCACAGACACAAACAGATACAGATACACAGACACAGAAACATGGACACACACACACACACACACACGCGCGCGCACGCACTGTGATGTACTGAAGAGTGGAAAACACACCACCAACATTTTTTATCAAAAACACCAACACACAGATCATCAACACCTCTTGTGAGCTCAGCGCTCAAAAAAGAGCCTTGTGAGCCAGAACTTACGGGTATAAGCTTTCCCAGTATTATTTACACCTGTCAAGGCCACTCAGGTACATGGCATAGAGGTAACGCGTCCGCCTAGGAAGCGAGAGAATCTGAGCGCGCTGGTTCGAATCACGGCTCAGCCGCCGATATTTTCTCTCCCTCCACTAGACCTTGAGTGGTGGTCTGGACGCTAGTCATTCGGATGAGACGATAAACCGAGGTCCCGTGTGCAGCACGCACTTAGCGCACGTAAAAGAACCCACGGCAACAAAAGGGTTGTTCCTGGCAAAATTCTGTAGAAAAATCCACTTCGATAGGAAAAACAAATAAAACTGCGCGCAGGAAAAATACAAAAAAAAAAAAAAAAAAAAGGGTGGCGCTGTAGTATAGCGACGCGCTCTCCCTGGGGAGAGCAGCCTGAATTTCACACAGAGAAATCTGTTGTGATAAAAAGAGAAATACAAAATACAAAAATACAAATTACATTGTTTTCAGTACAGACTTCCGTGTCAACTACCCATCTAGATGAGCCCTCATACAATAACTGTGGTTTATGTTGTAACAAGCCACAGCAGTTATGTGTCATTGTTTGTGGCGTCTCACGGCTATAAGTTTTTAGGTCAGCTGAATTTGGGTGTCTGTCTGTCATCATGATTGTGCAGGTTACATCGTGAACAAGATAATAACAGCGTGTGTGGTAGTGGGTGGGGGTGGGGGTGCGGGTGCGGGTGGGGTTAACAAGTGCGTGTGGGGAGGTGGAGCGGTAGGGTTGGGTGGTGGTTTGTGTGTGTGTGTGTGTGTGTGTGTGTGTGTGTGTGTGTGTGTGTGTGTGTGTGTGTGTGTGTGTGTGTGTGTGTGTGTGTGTGTGTGTGTGTGTGTGTGTGTGTGTGTGTGTGTGTGTGTGTGTGTGTGTGTGTGTGTGAAATTCTGAACATACCCGGGCAGAGAGGGCGTCGCCAAAGTTTTTGTTTTGTTTTTTGTTTTTTTTGTGTTGTTGTTATTGTTGTTGTTGTTTTTTTGTTTATGTTTTTGGTTGTTGTTGTTTTTTTGTTTTGTTTTGTTTTGTTTTTGCTTTTTACTGCACGTGTGTGTGTGTCTTATCACCAAAGTGGATTTTTGTTACATGGTTTTGCTAGGGACAGCCCTTTTGTTGCCATGGGATATTTTACGTATACTGAGTGCATGCTGTCCACGGAACTTTGTATTAAGAATGACAAGCATCCACACCACCACCCTCAGCCTTGAAGAGGTGGTGGCAGGGAGGGGGAGAGTGAGTGTGTGTGTGTGTGGGGGGGGGGGGGAACACCCAGTCTGTATACTCGTCTCGAAAATATGGGTGGCGTAAGCACAGTGTCGACGAATTTCATACAGAAAAGTATGTTGAAAACAATGCAGCTCGATACAGTGCTATACAATACGATACGTTATGATAATACAATACAATGCAATACAATATTGAACGTCAGGTCAAAAGTCACATAGGATTTTACAACAACAACAATAACAGCAACAACAACAGCAGCAACAACAACTATAATCAGCATCAGCATCAGCATCATCATCATCATAATCATAAGTAACAACAACAACAATAAAAAGAATAAGAACCAAAATAATAAGAATAATCGAAGAAGAAGAAGAAGAAGAAGAAGAGGAGGAAGAAGAAGAATGTACGTTTGTACAGCGCTCTATCTCTCCAAGACCTTAGGCGCTGTACATGAAGCCTTATTTATCTATCTATCTATCTATCTATCTGTCTGTCTATCTATCTATCTATCTGTCTATCTGTCTATCTATCTATCAGTCTGTCTGTCAGTTTGTCTGTCTGTCTGTCTATTTAATAGATAGATAGAAAAATAGATAGATTAGATAAATGAACCACTCATGACCGTTCTCCCCACCACGCCACCCTTCTCCTTTCTCTCATACATCATGCATGCACAGTGGGTTGGCATACGGATATGATGTGGAAGTGTTTTTTGTTTGTTTGGGTTTTTTGTTGTTGTTGTTGTTTGTTTGTTTGTTTGTTTGTTTGTTTTGTTTTTGTTTTGTTTTGTTTTTGTTTTTGTTTTTTTTGGGGGGGCGGATTTTTTTTGTGTGTGTGTTTTGATTTTTCAGATAATTATGAGAATCAGCAAAGATGGAGGAAAGAGCGTTCATCAAAAGTTCTTCTACTGCCACGAGGGATTTTCAGAAGGTAACAGTCTGAGAAGTCGAGTGCGGGAGGAGGAGGGGAGGCGGGGGCGTGGGGGGGGGAGTGGGGGGCAGGGGAGTGGTAAGGGTGGGAGAGGTTCTCCAGTTGAGTGCCAGCACGTCTAAGGTCAGAAAGATATATGGATCAATACCAAACGATGAACTTCCCAAAAGATATTCAAAATTCGAATAACACAGGAAATATTCCCAGTCAGGTGACGCCAACAGATGATGAATATATACAAACAAGATTAGGAAAATTTGTTTATGAATGCTGTTGCAATTTATTGCATTAATTGATTAATTAATTGTGCTGTGTTTTCATTCATTCATTCATTCATTTACCATTGCACTTGTGTCTTATAAACCTTAAGGTTTCATGATAATAAAATCTATTCTCTATATTCTCTGTTCTCTATATTCTCCCATTTCTCAGCAGGCGGTCAGCGTCCTGGCTGAAGTTATGTTTATATCGTGACAGCAGCTGACTCACTCATTATGTGACCAGACCTTCCAAGTTATCACAAACAACAATTTGTTTTGTCTGCAGTATCACTGACATGACCTAGACCCTGTCAATAAAGAACAATAACAGGTATCGTATAAAAGAATAGACTGTCATGATTATCTGCACTGATGCCTTCGCTGTCAGTGTTAATCTTCTTGAACCCGACCGCCAACTGTTCTGGATATCACGTTCGACAGAGAGACAGACGATGAGAAAGCGATACAGAGAGGGGGGTGGAGAGCACGGACTTATACAGAAGTATATGAGATTATAAGTCCGTGGAGAGAGAGAGAGAGGGGGGGGGAGAGAGAGAGAGAGAGAGAGAGAGAGAGAGAGACGCAGACGCAGACGCAGATGATTTATTCATTGGGGCCATTGCACATATGAATGACAGGCGATAACAAGGTGTATGTGTGTGTGTGTGTGTGTGTGTGTGTGTGTGTGTGTGTGTGTGTGTGAGACAGACAGACAGACAGACAGACAGACTGCACACAGACACATGAACAAAAACAGAGAGAGCGAGAGCGAAAGAGACAGACAGACAGACAGCGAGCGAGCGAGCGAGAAAGAGAGACAGACAGACAGACAGAGACAGACAGACAGACAGAGACAGACAGACAGACAGACAGACAGAGACAGAATCAAGTTGAGAGACAAAGAGCGGAAGGGGGGCGGGAGATCGGGGGGGGGGGGGGTGGTGGGGTCATCGTACTTCCGTACCAAAAATGCTTGTGCAACTGATATAAGCCATTGATCGATGAACTTCGGTTCGCAGTACAGAAGAAGAAGGTAAGCTGT
>NC_134894.1:15130002-15152502 GCF_041734735.1 Babylonia areolata | reverse complement strand
TTATTGAACAATCATACACATTCCCGAACGAGCCCCCATGCCAATCCCTCGCCCACCCACGTTCCCCTACCTCCATCCCATCCATACCCCCTTTTTCAGTGGATGGAATAATTTCAAGGATTGTTTTGTTCGCTTGGATGTACATCCGTTTAATTATTATTTTCTATTGTGTTCAAAACATCACTTCCAGAACAGGGAAAAAGGTTAGGAAGAGGTTGATATGGCTTGAGGGATCTCTGAACACTTCATCTGCGCCTTCATTTCATTAGAGAGAGAAAGAGAGAAGATCAACATGCATAATTATTTTGGCCAATTTTGTTCAGATCAGGGCAGAAGATATGTTTCGAAGTGGGGACATATCAAAAAGTGAAAAGTTACAACATTTCATAACCACAGAAAAATGTTGAATTCGATTCTTTCTTCATTTTTGATGTTCTTGGTGGATCTCTTGATGGAAGAGAAGGTTAATTCTAAACACAGAAAATCAATGATTGATATAGGTTCAATCCTGAGATGTCATATTTTTGATAAATTATCCTGGGGATAAAACCAGTAAGGGGTGGTCGAATGTATGTTAACCATGCAGTGCACCGCAAGCAAAATGTGACACGATATAACATATCATATTGGAAAGCCCCATTTGCAGTGGATACCTCATGTGCAGTCACGCGAAACCCCAGCCCGATAGACTGAAGACATATCTTGGGTTTAGCCTGGAGTGCCTCCTTGTACAAGTTCACCACCGTATTTCCCAGTCATTGCATTGCTGTATTATTAAATACTTAGTCTAACTACTTTTCGGTTGCACTTGTGTGTGTGTGTGTGTGTGTGTGTGCGTGTGTGTGTGGTGAGTTTTGGTACTATATAATTGATTCTCTTTTTTTTCTTTTTTCTTTTTAAGTGACTGAATAGGAGGCTACCCGCTGTATAGTGTGTGTATGTGTGTTAGGGGGAGGGAACGTGTGTATGCGTGCGCACGCGCGCGTGTGTGTGTGTGACTTCCATATGAATACAAATAGTTTTGCGACACGAACAACGAATTAAAGCGTTAACTTAGATAAAATTTGAAAGTTCTGTTTCTGATTTTTTTTTTTTTTTCAAAGTGCGCAAACATATCAACATGCACTCACTTCTCTCTCACTCTCATTCCCTTTCTTATCCTATTTCAACTGGGCGAAATGCACGTTATGGTTGAACGATTCTGGTCTACACCCATGGAATTCTTTTTTTCAAACTTTTCGCACTGTTTGTGAGTGTGCTCACTTATACATTTTGTGTAAGACTGTGTCGGCACGCACGTTCGTAGTGTGTGTGTGTGTGTGTGTGCGTGCGCGCGCGCAGTATACTATGTGTATACTTTGTGTATGTGTGTGTGTGCGCGCGCGTGCGGAGAGCTAGAGAGACAGAGGCAGAGAGGTATAGAGAGACAGAGACAACGTGGCTGGCACATACAGAGAGAGAGAGAGAGAGAGAGAGAGGGTGGGGGGGGGGGAGTGCAGACAGACAGACAGACAAGCAGAGATAGAAAGTTGGAAGACAAGACTGGCAGAAGAGAGAGTGACAGGAACAGGACAGAAGAATGGAGACAAGACAGACAGACCTCGTACAACAACAAAAAACATCCGCCTTGAACTAAAAATGCACACACAGACACACGACTCTTCCTTCATGGTTCTTTATTCTATGGAAGTTGCGATTCATCATCGGGTAAAAAGTACAATGGGCACAACAACAAGAGTAGATGGAGAAAGAGAGCGAGGGAGAACTAGAGAGACAGCGAGAGAGAACGAGAGAGAGGGAGAGAGAGAGAGAGAGAGAGAGAGAGAGGAAGACAGACAAGAGTCTGAGAGTAGAGAACAAACAAAACTATTGACAACTGTCCTTTTGCCGTATTCTTGCATTGTGGAATATAACAGTGAAGAAATATTTTTATCTATGTAAGAAAGAAAGAAAGAAAAAAACAACAAAACGCACACACACACACACACACACACACAAAACGAACAAATAAAATACAATAAAATAAAACAAAAACAAAATACAATTAAGCCTCCAGATCAGAGCAGCAAGGTCACAGATTTTACACACTAAGATAATGAATGAGCAGGCGCCTCTTTCGGGGGGAGAGAGAGAGGAAGAAAAAAAAAAAAATCAATAGGCCCACGTTCATTGACCTTCCTTCCCTTCTGCTCCCCACTCCAGCGTGCGAGGCACCACCATGATTAGCACAATTCTGTTGATCAAACTGAGTTCCTGGGGAAATCAGACCGTCTTTGAATAAATTATTTCCAAATAGCAACATGTACTGACACGCACTACAAGTTACACACACACACACACACACACACACACAGATATATATATATATATATATATATATATATATATATATATATATCAAGAGGAGTGTGGAGGGTGGAGGAGGTCGGTGGAGGGGTGACGGGACAAGAAGTAGTACTGCAGAGAGGAAAAAACAAAACGAAAAAAGAACAAAATAATCAATTAATATCAATCTTATCAAAGCTGATGATGTGGCACTGCCTCAGATTGTGGATTCTTCTGACTGAAATTTTCCAGGAACACAAATAACTATGGTAATGACAAATAAACAAACAAACAAACAAAAAAGAAACAAACAACAAAACAATAACAAAGGAAGACAAAAACAAAAACAAACATAATTATATCAATAAAATAAAATCGAGATTGTTTTCTTTAATGACTGGTTTTGGTTGGCGGTTTTAGTGTTCTCTATATCCGCACAACCCCTCCATTTTTTTTTTTTTTTTTTTTTAACTTGCACATCCACCTTCATTGTTCTAATTATTCCTCTTCTCTCTGTTTACCTTTAAACCTCTTTTGATGAATGACAGAAAACAAATCTTGCACATGTATTATATACAATAAAACGGTCGGAAAAAACAACACAACCCTGTTACCTGAAGATCCACATATAATAGCATGCATGCATGTGTGCACCTGCACACAAACGCACATAATAGATAGATAGATAGACACACAGATAGATAGATAGATTGTGTGTGTGTGTGGGGGGGGTGGGGGGGGTGAGACATAAATATAGGTATTGGGAGCAGAAGAAACCACTCTGCGTAATAACACAACTGACCAAAGAATGACAAACTTCAAAATCGATGGGAGAACATAAAAGTCAAGCAATCACTGGATATGTGGCTGAACAATTTCTGAATACATGTAAAGACAAACTGAAATAAAATGATATAACACACGGGGATCGGGGGTGTTTGGCTTGGGTTTCATTTCCTTTGTACAGCTGGTGACAGCGATACCTTCCCATCTTTTTTTTTTTTTACTTCCCACACACAAAAAAACTATTCTGAAATATGCTGCCAGTGGATGTAAAAAAAAAAAAAATGATAAAACAATAAAGAAGCAAATAAGCATAGCATTGAAATTTGTACCGCAAATGATGGAAGTGGGAGGAGACGTCTATCAAACCAGTCACATCCCGGTCTCCAGATACCATCATCAGCATCATCATCAGCATCATTTACTGCCACAGAACAGCTTCAAGAGCTGCTAGCAACTACAGATAATGAGAATAACAATAATATCAGTCACTGTCACTTTGCTGATTTTCACTGTCAATCGCACCAAACCATCACCAATGGAAGAATCCTACAAGTGTTTTGAAATAATTGTTGAACTTGCGGTAATAGTAGCCTTAAGAGTAAGGTAGTAAGTAGTAGTTGTAGAAGTAGCAGTAGTAGGAGTAGTAGTACCAGTACTTGTCATAATAAACAATAATAAATGATGATTGTAATAATTCTAACAACAGTAACAGTAAGAAAAGAAAAGAACAAACAACAATAATAATAACTGATGATGATCGTTCTGGCAATTACGATTCTCTGCCCTGTCCTTCAAGCCACTCTAGCAAAGCACTGGCAATTTCCCCCAGAATAAAAAACAAAAACAACGCTGCCTGGAAATAACACAACATGTCAGCGGCCAGACTGTATCAGGCAATATATACAAACAAATCCCAACACAATATCAAACTGCATTTTTCCACCTTTTTTTCTTTTTGTTGTTGTTTGTTTTTTGTTTAGACAATCAACATGAAAACACTGTGGACTCTGGCGGCATTACAAATAATTACAAAAACAATGACAATGCATAAACTTGCAAACAATCTGCCAGTAAAACGTGAAAATAAGTAACTGGATAACTGCATGAATGGAAGAAGAAAAAAAAACTGTTGTAAGGAATATTTTCTGGACTTCAGGAAAGGTATGGTGCTGAGAGCAGTAGTGTTGTGTAAGGCAATTGCTGCTTTGGATCAATAGGGTTGGCATGATTGCTGAGCTCTATATGTTTCATGAAGGCAATTCTCAAGTGTAATAAGTTATACACTGCTAGGTAATATTTTCATGCATGCTCAAATGCACACACACACACACACACACACACACTCATACACACACACCAATGGTAAAATGGTCCCATAAAGAAATCATGTTTCACACACACACACACACACACACACACACAGAAAGAGAGACACCCATTGCCATCTATATTTTAGCCCAAATTGCCTTTTTTTCTAAACTGAGTAACATAGTAGGCACATAATGATCTTTAAAAAAAAAAAAATAAATAATAATAAATAAAGGTTAAGATGAGCCCACAGTGTTATTCAGTTTAGAAAAAAATAAAAGGCAGTTGATAGATAATCATGTGCATTTCTCCATTACAGATTCTTCATTCAGTCATCGAGTGCTATATTGACTGATCATGTGCAGTGCATTGCACAAGTGCACTTTTCCATACTTTGAACACATTCATCCATCTCTGATACCAAACATATAAAAACAAAACAAGCAAAAAGTTTATATGAAACCTTTCCTTTTCTTTTTTGCTGAGTGCTGGATGAATGGACAAGTCATGATTAATTCTTTTTTTTCCCCCCTGGTAAACATGGGCAAATTATACAGATGAACTATCGACTGGCTGAAACAGGCCCTGTACAGCGACACTGTTTATCATGACTATGCCCAAGTAGAATCGATCTTCACACACATACGCACACACACGCACACATATGTGCATGCACACACACAAACACACGCACACACTGAAACACACACATTGTACACCTGCAGACAAACCAAACACACAAGATACCAAACACACTGGCAAAATTTACATTATCCACACATAAACACTTAATATTGACAATTTTCTCAACATTATACATGCATGCATACATCATGCATGTACACTGAATATCCATGATCAAAGAGAGACAGCCAAAGAGAGAGAGAGGGAGTGGGGGAGACAGTCAGACAGAGACTGAGAGAGACAGAGGACTGCTCACAGACCAGTCTGTGTTTCCACAGATGAGACCAAACATGGTTCCAATTTTTTTCTGAATCAGCATGAATAATTTCCACATCAAACAAAAAGCCAAACTGAATAAAAAAAAAAAAAAAAAAAAAAAATATATAAATATATATATATATATATATATATATATATATAAATGTGTCTGCTGGACCGCTGACAAAAGAGATCAATGGATATCCTGGTATCAATTTTCTTTTCTTTTGTTTTCTATATGCACTGAGCTCTTTGTTGAATAGTGTTGTCAAGGGTTTAAAATTTTTTAAAAAAAAGGAAGAAAAATTCCAACTTTTTCACACCTTGAAGGGTACAAAATGTATTTCATCAGACCCTGACAGGCAAAGCACACACACACACACACACACACACACATATATATATATATATATATATGTGTGTGTGTGTGTGTGTGTGTGTGTGTGTGTGTATTATACTTTTCCAGCTCTGGAATTGGTTTCTCTTTTTTTTCCCCCCACACTTTTCCAGCTTTTCCAGACTTCCTTGACAGTACAAACCCTAAGATCCATTGACACAACCATGTCCAAAAACAGCTCAGTCAATCATACTCATACCCCAGGCAGAAAACAACTTCTCTTTACTGCTAGTTTTGAGTCTGGTTAAGTATATAGATGTGCCCCTTGTCCTGTAAATAGGAGTGAGAAAATCAGAATGTTGCAGATAAAGAAACACACACACACACACACACACACACACACACACACACACACAAAAGACATGATGTTGAACACATGAAACTACACAACCTAATTTGACATAACACAATCATGTCAACAAATTATAATAAAGTAAACCCACACTGTACATGTATTTTAAGTCTACAGGAAAATTGTGTACTGGAGCAGGGTTTCCATTACTTTACAACAGCAAATTTTCTGAGGAAAATCAATAGTGAAGGACCAAGCATTACAAACACCACATATGATATAAAGTTAATCTTGAGAAATAAAATACAACACATATCATGAATCAAAAAGGGATATTTCACAGGTTGTAATTGTCAATTTTTTTTTTTTTTTTCAAGATACTGATAACAAACAGAAAGAGATGGGAGGGAATACATCTACAAAATACAAAATGTGTAGCTTCATTCTTGTATAAGATCTATAGGTCAAAAGAAGTTCGCAAACAATACTTTTTTATTTTTTTTTTTTATAGCTGAAACTTTAAAGTCAAAGATCAGATCACATGGTTGTATGTGTGTGTGTGTGTGTGTGTGTGTGTGTGTGTAAACTTTCCAGCACTTTGGGTTTTTGACAAAGACAGGCATTTGTCCATCCTTTCTCTGTTGTCTCTTTGTTTTCAGTTGCTGTCATTGCTTTTTGTGGGGGTTTTTTTTTGTGTTGTTGTTTTTTTGGTTTTTGTTGTTGTTGTTGTTTTTCTTGTGTTAGTTTTTTGTTTTGTTTTCATATTCATAATTATCATGCTTTGATGCCTGTTTGCAACGGAAGCTTGATCAAAAGTAGATCAACATCAATAGCATGCAGAGAATCACATGATACATACAGAGAGTCACACACACACACTCATATACACACACACGCACACACACACACAACACACTCATATATATACACAAACATATGACTCCGCTCATCCACATAACTTTTCGTAAGTTTTATGTTATTATCTTTTCTTTTTTTCTTTCTTTTTTCAAATAATCAATTCAAAAGAACTCGAAAGTGAAATAAGGAAGCCAACATGACATGGACTTGTGTTAAAATTACTTAAAACAACAAACTGTACATGTGTACATATGGCATGAAACAAAACAAAAAATATCCATAGTAATTTGTATTTTCTGTGTACATTTTGCACTCAAATCAACTGGATGAAATCATACATCCACTTATGAAACTGAACATTTTGCTATCACTCTGACATTTTCAACACCAAAGTTTTTACGAAAGGAAAAAAGCAACTTATCATAGAATTACTTTATAAACCAACAAAAGTACATTAAACTAACAACATCAATACATACACACAAAAAGGAACAATTTTACCATCACAAACTCCATCTGACATGGTAATACTGACTACCCATATGAAAGCACAAACCTTAGAACACTCATCATCATCATCATTACCATAATGCACAGTCCGTGACCTGATAATGATTATGGCAATTATCATACCTGCTTTGCATGATAACTTCTCAGTCTCACTGTTAAACAAGTGATGTTGTTTCTGACTAAGAGTCTCCAAATCAATAATAACACAAATTAACAATCTAAATTTACAGTACATTACCAGCACACACTGAAACATCAAATACACAATATTCCTTTCCTTTTTTTTTTTTTTTATTACTTTTCTTTCTTTTCTTTTTTACACATAAGTATTATTTTATTTAATTAGATCTAACAAATAACATGCAGAAAGATGCATGAATAAGAACAAGTCCTCCAGTTTGCAAACAACTGAATTATTATACATCTTTGGTCAAACTCGTACCCCGAAAAAGCTTTCCAGTTCAACAACATTGGGGGACACATCAATCGCCCAACAAATCACTCTGGAAGGGTGCGGGGGAGGAGGGAGGGGCTGGCTCTGTTCCACAGTGCCAGACTGATAGGGAAGCAAGGACATCACTGTTGAAATCCCAAGGATTTTTTTTTTTTTTTTCCCACTAAATGCCTCCACAGGCAATAACACACACACATCTGTACATCACTACATGTCCACCCTGTGCATCTTTCATTGTTTGTAGAAAAAACAACAACAAAACAAAAAGCAAATAATGTAAAAAATGGAAGAAAAAACTAACAAAAAAAAGACAATGTGGCAACAAAAAATTCTCAAGTTTGTGAGTTCGTTTTCAGTTTTCTTTCTATCTGAAACTTCAAATGTCTCTCTCTCTTTGTGTATGTGTCAGTGTGTGTTCCTTTCATAATCTTTATTATGATTGTGATAGTGGTACTGATTATTGTTATCACTATCATTTCATAATCATTATCATTATTGTTGTTACTGTAGCTGCTACTGCTATTGCTGCTGCAGAAAAAAATGGAAAACAGCAATGCTTATCCTTGAGTAACATTTTTGAGTCTTGAATATCTATGTTTAGTTTTTGTTTGATTTTGTTGTTGCCGTTGTTGTTGTAGATATGTCTCTGAGAGCACTGGCATAGTTTTGGAGGATGTGGACAAGTAACAACTTGACTGAAAAAACATTTCATAACTTGTTCTTCTTTTTTTTTTCTTCTTTTTTTTTTTTTAATAAATCCATTATAATTTCCAAGCTGAAACTGTTTCTCAATGGACACACACAAACATCCATACATGTGAAACACTGCAGAAAAAAAAAGGAGGGTTAAAAAAATTAAAAAAAAGAATAGTGAGATGAAAAGTAAGCACCTGTGAGGTTCCTCAGCTTCCTGTGTTTCTCAGATTGTCACTTTTTATCACCTTTTTTGTTGTTGTTATTTGTTTCTTTTTTGTGGGGTGCCGCAAACTTTGAACAGGTTTCTTCCACTAGTTTCAGTTTACCATGAAAAACTGATACCATGGCATTAGCAAGAACATTTTGTATAGACTATTCGTAAACATGCCTGCAACTCTTTGCTCACTATGCTTGTGCCCATATTTCTATCAATAGGCAAGCTTGTAAAAAAGTAGGTCTAATTCTTACCCCATCTTTTTTTTTTTTTTTAATATTCTTCCATATGCTTGTGCAGGTTGTTTTTTTTTGGTTTTTTTTATTAATAGGCAAGCTTGTAAAAGTATGTCTATTTCTTGACCCACCTTTTAAATAGCAGTGCTCCATTATGATTATTTGGAGCAAAATATAATGGAAATGTGTTCAAGCACCACAGCCCAGCCCAGTATGGTTTGTCACTTCAAGACCTATGAGTTTAACAGGTGCATTGTATTTGAGCTGTGTATGTGTAAACATATCAAGAGTGCTCAAAACACCTGCTAATCAACACAGAGGCTGACACAGGGGGTCAGGATGATAACCTACATCATTCAATTCACCCGTCACCTGCTGGTGGGAAAACCCTTGATCTTCCTGGTTGAAGTGTCAAGTCTGAATAAACTCTGATGCATAGATCTGTAGTGCCC
This sequence comes from Babylonia areolata, assembly GCF_041734735.1. Taxonomy (NCBI): domain Eukaryota; kingdom Metazoa; phylum Mollusca; class Gastropoda; order Neogastropoda; family Buccinidae; genus Babylonia; species Babylonia areolata. Next base: position 15,143,032 of record NC_134894.1, on the reverse strand, counting down.
AGACCCATGACACTATCTTGCTCGTCTGTAGTGGTGTCAAGAGCAATGATGCACTGAAGGTCCTAACACACACTCACACACACACAGCTCTCAATGATTCATTCATTTCACTTTTTCAGCTTCACCTCATGTAAATTATCATGAGTCTGAATCAAACATCATGAAAAATTACAAATCAAATAAACACTGAAGTCTTAATACCACATATGAAAAAAAAGAAGAAAAAGTAGGAAGGAGAAAGACAGACAATTTTTAAAAAAAGAAAAAAAAAGACTGTTTTTAGTCAACCACAGCACAAAGAACAACATCCTTCACTGTACTTTTAATTCCCCGTTGAAGATATTTTCCAACATACAGTAAATAATTCAAAACTGAAAGAGATAAAAACCCATGGAAATCCATGTAACTGATGATCATTTTACTGAATTTCTATTCCCACACAAGACTGCTGCGACACAGACTATCTGTAGGTCCATTGGCATAACACTCATTCTCAACATCCCCTCCACACACACACACACATTCAAGAAAAAGCATGGCGTGGTTATTGCACAGTCAGTGGTCTCACAATAAATCTCATGCCCATCTGACCCGGGTCCCGTGAACCTGGGTGCAAGCACTGTGGGCCCCATTTTCAGCAGCTGATCCAGCCCTTGAATTACCTGAAGAAACAATCTCCCACAGTCTGTGGGAGGGCAACTGCAAGTCTAATGTATTTATGATATATTCTTTGTTTAGTTATTCATTTATCATATATACATGCATCATACATCAGTGACGGTGAATCACTGTAATCAGTATGCAAAATAATGTTTGGGGCTGGAAGCCGCGCCGATCATCACAGTAATGGAGAGAACTTTACAGTTCCAAAGGCCCACCACTCCCACTGACGTCAATCGTCAATCACTTTGAGAGAAGGCCGCCTTTCATTTCTCTACCATCTGATTTGTTGTCAGTGGTGGCCTGTCCTGTCGGTCTGTTTTTCAGTTCGGTTTGTAGCAACGAGAGAGTGAGAGAAGAATACGAAGAGAAAGAGCGAGATCTAGAGAAACACCGACATTCTGGCCTGCGTCCAAGCTCGAAGACTGTTCCTCTTCCCCCCTCTCTCTCCGCCTCTCTCTCCTCCCTGCTTACCCTGTGACCTTGCTTCCAATACCACCAGTATGGTACCACCACACCGATAGACGGAGGCTGTATTATACTTCGCTGCGGGAGGTCCAAGCTGTGGAAAATCGATATGGATCCCACAGTAGTGCTCATTCCAACACCGTTCCCAAACCTCGACGTCGCTCACGATTGTACGTCGCCCTGGGCTTTCAGTCAACCGTACGAATTATTTCAGCTCTGTTGGATTCTTCGTCGGTGGCGCGGGAAAAAACAACAACAAAAGATAATGATGCGCACTCATCACAGCGAACCCACTCACGGCCACCTCGCTGCTTGTCCATCTCCGTACACGTACACACACGCACACAACAGACGGACACAATCAAACCCGTAGAGAAGTAGTGGCTGGTTCACAGTGGTGGGTTCACCAAGAACTAGGATTTCTGCGAAAGGAAGGCTCCCAAAGTCAATATGCCCAACCCGGCGGCCGCGTAACTGCAGATGGTCTTGAAGGACGGCCACGAGTCCTTGGTACGTTTCTCAGGACCCCCCTCGTAGAACTCCAGGAAGCCCGCCTGAAAACAGAGAAAATTTATGTGGATTATTTAAGAATTATAATAATAATTTTTTCATACAAGATGAAGATGAACAAGAGGCTGTTCGAAGATATCGCAATAGTAACCAAACGTTACCTGACTACAAGAACTACAGATAGATCTATACAACTTATATTAACACACACACACACATGCACACACACTATCAGACTACGTGGATTGTTAAATTTCATGTGCACGACTTAAGTTTCGCAAGCAATTTAATACGCAGTGTGCTTTTTATGAAAACACTTCCATCAAATGTCCATTCTTTTGGCCAGTGTGAATCAAATATAATGTTAATGTGCAAATAGACTGTAATCATTATCACCCCCAAACCAAACAGAAAAAAGTACTGGTCAAGACAAGAAGAAAATAGAGACGAAAATAAACTGCCTATCTACGAAATACAGCCCATAATAAATTGTGAACATACTTGTAAATGTATGTCTTTTTATTCTTTCTGGTTGTAAGTAATTTCATCAAGTTCATGAAAGTGATCGTTGTGAGCGTACAATGAGCACTAACTGACTGATAGAAACACATAAATCTACAGATCTACACAAGAACTTTGGAAGTGGGACGGCTTTTTCTTAATTAAAATGCTGTCAATTGATTCAGAAAGTTTCCAAGGCTGCCTGGGCTGCAAAAGAATCTTGTTGGGAAAGGGCCAAGTGTTTAGAGGGGGGAAAGGAGGGAGCTGGGGTGTGGGAGAGGGTGATAGGGAGGGGTAAAAGGAGGGAAGGTGGAGGGTAGTGGGTCCCCGTCATTTGGGGCTGAGACAAAAATAGCTCCTGCTGCCACTGAGCGCATTAGTCAGACACCATTTGCGTAGCGCTCTCTCTCTCTCTCTCCCTCCGTCTCTCCACCCTGGTCTCTCTGTTGATGTTGGATGAATGCCAGCATGTGTGAATTGCTGGCTCTTGCTTCAGCCAGTGGTTGTTTGCTCTCTCTCTCTCGATCTCTCTCTTTCTCCACTTAATTATTCATTTATTCAAATTTTATATATTTTTAATTGGGGGAGGGAGGAAGACAGTTGATGGGGGCGTGTGTGTGTGGTGGAATTTGTGTCTGGGTGGGTGTATTAGGTTGTTGTTGTTTTTTAGTCAATATAAGTTATAAATAATTTCCCTCTTTTTGTTGTGCCTGGAACTTTTCAATAAAAACCACAAACCCAAGCAAGAAAGTTTCAAAATCTAATGTTACTGCTGATTTAAATCAAACATCTCAGTACAGATTTTGTCTTGTCTGTTGAGTCTTCTGTTTTGTCTTGTGCAACTTGCATGAAATGCATGGTCTCCCCTCCCTATCAGCCAGAGCTCTCTTCTTTGCTCTGCTATTGCTGGAAGAATGCCAGCCCGGAACTGACAGACTAGATACACAAGGGATGTTGCTTCAGCCTGTCAGCCAAGTGGTTGCAAATAAGTTATTTATAAACTGTGTATGTATCATTCTGCAACTGTTGTTCTTGTGTCTGCTGGATATTATTTTTCTTAAATATCTCTCTCTCTTATTTTTTTTTTTTTTATCACCCACCCTCCTAACTACTTGGGAAAAAAAGAAAAAAAAGAATATGTATTAAGTGTCATATTTGAACAAGTTTCAAGTGCAGTTAATGTGGGAAGCATGATGTCATTCATGCCTCTTTTTTGTTTTGTTTTTCCCAATTACCTGATCAGGAGTATGAAGAGTGTGAGTAGCTATTGCTCCTTATAATCTAGATTAATTCAAAACTAAGATTCATTAAAATCACCATAAATCTACATTTCCAACACATGCCTAGTTCCATATTATTACATTGTTAGATTGTATGACATGTTGACATTTCATTAACTTAACAATAAAAAATAAAAAGTCCAAAGTAATATTGTTGGATGTCCGAAAGGATCAAATTCCAAATCTGCTCAGCAGTGATATATAATATATATATATATATATATATATTACTGATGTGAAGATACTGGTACTACTTGGAAGGTGACATAATTTGTGATACTTCTTTGCTTGCTCATTTGTTCTGTGGAGGGGAGTAGGGGGGCGGGAGAGGGGGTTGTTTTTCTCAGGAGGTTAACTAAGGTTAAAGTTGGAAGGAGCAACGTTTCAATGTGAGGACTGAATTACTGTCATTATAAATTTTAGTTCTCAAATCGAAGCCTACAATACGTTTTTTGAAATATTAAAGAATATTTAAAAAATATAATATTTCTACAGTTGTAGAATAACAAACTCATATACATATATATGCACTAACTCACTGATTCCGTATGCATGCATGTGCTGAATAGCCTGACAACAATGACAATGCTATTAACTTAAGGATTCAAACATAACAAGATTTTTTTAATCTGAATACAGTCAACATTAACAATAACAATTTTTTTTTCTTCTCCATCTATTCTGATTTGTCATATTAAATTTATGTACAAAATAAAACAGTGGTCGACCCAAGAAAGTCCGGGAAAACACGAAAAAAAACACACACAAAAAAACCAACAAAAAACAAACAAACAAACAAACAAACAAAAAAAAACTTAAGGATTCAAATTTCAATCATCAATGTCATGAAAACCAAATAAAAACTTTTTCAATACATTTAATACTGAATGAATTCAGTCCAATCAAAAAATGGATGAGTTACCGAGTTTCTAAGTGTAACAGAACAGTATGTGCCAGAATAAATCATCTTAAGAACCCAGTGACCCGAAAGTCATATTATGACATACATGTAGCTGAGTCAGTTGACTGGTGTGCTGGAAAAAATGATCATGGTGAAACCTTTACTTCAACAGTCTGGGAAGTTGCATTCTTTTTTCCCTTCCATTTCACTAATCCCTCACTATAATCTGTCAGCCCACAACTTCACCCTTTTTGGCAGTGGTTCAACAATGCTAGCTATGTTCCTGTGGAGGCGTTGGCTGTGTTGGTTGTGTTGTGGGGCACACTGCTAGAAGAGCTTGTGACCAGCCAGACGTGGTGTTATTTAATTTTTCTTTTTTTTCAACCCACAGGGGCAGCAGGGCCCTTTTGTACTGTGCTTGTGTAAGCCTGCAAAACAATCCAGACTGAATGGACCCGTACTGCTGTAGACACAGGCATGCGCCAGAACCACTCCTTGGCAGGCCAAATTGCAAGCGCAGGCGATGATCAGGGATCTAATCTGTGAATGGTTGGTGTGTGTGTGTGTTTGTGTGTGTGTGTGTGTGTGCATGAATTAAAATGTTACACTAATATAGGTTCAGTTATGGATGCCGATTCATAAGTGTGTTCATGCATGTACAGTAAGCAAGTGTGTGTGTGTGTGTGTGTGTGTGTGTGTGTGTGTGTGTGTGTGTTGGTGTATGTGTACATTTGTGTTTGTGGCTGAGCATGTGCATTATACTTGTGTATGAGGAAGTACAGGAACTAGAGAGAGAGAGAGAGAGAGAGAGAGAGACAGCAGGGTGAGTGGAGATATTTATAACTTAAATCTCTAACTTAAAAGTATAATAGACAGAGAGCAAGAGAATGTGAGGGATATATTAGTGCCTGTTTATGGTGCTAACAGTAACACTAACAGATATATCACTATTTTCCAAAGGTTACTCATGAAGCAACTAGGATTTTTACCTCTCTAGCTTGAAATCAGATACTCTTGAGCCCCTTTTCAATTTTCCTCATTATTTTCATTTCCAAGGGCAAACACAATAAAACTGAAAATGACAATTTTTTTTAAAACATTAAAATAATAAATAAACAGGTAATCTTTTTTTCTTTTTCTTTTTTAAATAAGTCTCCATATGTGTAGCACATGGGAAGGAAAGGATATATATCTAGAGCTGTGTATCATTATATGGAACATGTTCATCACAAGCATGTGTTTTGTACAATGTGTGTGTGTGTGTGTGTGTGTGTGTGTGTGTGTGTGTGTGTGTGTGTGTGTGTACAATATGCATGTGTTGAGTTTTAGGGGGCGGAGATGTGTGTGTATACCTATGCGTATGCGCGCGTGTGTGTGTGCACGCGCGCGAGACTGACAGAAAGAAAGAGAGAGAGGCTAAAATTAGTAAAGCGCTCTAGTTTTAACTAGAAAAAAGGTCAACTCTGCGATCAATCGGAATGCACATTGCGATGCACGCACCAGAGGTCGATGTCGTTCGCTCCCCATAATCATAATGCATGCAGCACAGCCGGCGTTTTCTGTCCTTTCTAGTTCTCATCAAACATGCATGAATTTCAACAAAAAATCACTTACCCATCCGTTATTTGCTGATATCCATGGTCTGAGTGTCGTATCCACGTAGACAGACACCCAATCGACGATAGAATTGACAAGCTGCGGCATAGACTGTTGGACACATCGCACCGCAAGTTTGCCCCCAAAGCCGAACAGAGCCACAATCCTTCCCCAATTGACACCATCACTGAAAATCTCGTGCACAATAGTTCTGAAGGTTTGATAGGCTGTGTCCGGGGTGATGTGCAGCTGGTTGATCATATCATCGAAAGTCTGGCTGAACCTGCTCTCGAATTCGTCGCCCAGAGCTCTCATGGCTCTTTGAATTTCGTTGGGCGTTACGTCTCTCTGTCCATTTTGCCACGAAAGGCCATTTCTCTCGAGGCGGTAGCGGATGTAGTCTTCCGCCACAGAACGAGAACTGTCCACATCCATGACACTATCGCAGTTGTTATTGTTGTTAGTGATGTACATGTTGTCGACAACGCATCGTGGAGTCGCAGTCCTTTCGTCCACAAGAGAGCCGCTGACACTGTTCTTGTTGCAGTCGGCGACTACGCCTTGGCTCGCCTCACGATCCAGCCTCGTCGTACCCCGGCCCTGTGCTGAATGAAGGGAAAAGGTCACAGGTCATTCGAACAACCAATCAAAATGCTACTACGTAGTAGGCTTGCGCGATACACTAACGTTTTCATGTTGCTTTCGCAAGAAACATATTTAGGAGACATAGTATGAGAGACAATGTTGGAATTGATGATACTGTCACTTATTTTCCCTTTTTCTGAAGCTTTAAACAAACTGAAAATCAGACATTGTAAACGAACCCGAAGGTCAAGGCAGCTCAACGGACTGATTCAGCCTTGACAGGCGACTGCGCCGCTCGCGCACTGGCTCAGTCCGCTCTTGCCTAGGCTTTTGCGTCGTGTGTTGGTGTGTGCTGGTTGCGAACTGGAATCGTTTGTAATAGTATGTGTGTGCATCTAACATCTCTGTGTTGTCAGGTAGTGTGTGTGTGCTTTGCAGAAGTTAGATAAGAGTGCTTATCTCTGGCACAAATAAAGCGAATATCAACACAAGCGAAAACTAGCAATCGACATGTCTCCCACTCCCACCCATCAAAACCATTCAGTTCCTTGCAAATAACGGTGAGTTCGGTCAACATAACTATACAGTACATATTTCACTACAAAATTAAATTCAGTTGAAGCTTTTTTTTTCTTCTGAAAATTACTTTGTAGTCTGGCATTCCTGAAATCATACAGGTTCACTAGTTCTCAGTGGCAGATCAGTAGAAATCGAGCTAAAGGGGGAATCTAACCGCGAACTAGTGATAATCATGAATGACTGAGGAGGCGTGCCGTGCTTTCTCTTTCAAACGCTATCGTCAGGGTTTATTCGGACACACGATGAACATTCCCTGGCAGCGCCGCCCACACACATTCAGTTCCCCAAACTGACGGGTTGATTGCACCAGTACTGAACCCTAGCTAGGCTATTTTTTGTGTTGACTAAGTGAACATGCATGATATAATGGAGTGAACCGAAAAACCGTCAACCGAACAAAACTAAACCGTATCAGTCCATAGCAATATAGACACTAACCGCACCTTGGGTGGGCCCTATATATGCCAGTGTGCCTTTGTTCAGTCTTAAACTCCAACCGAACAAACTTGACCTTAAGGGTGTAGACGCCAATAGGTCGTTAAACTCCAATAGTAGTGTTCAGTCTTCAGTTCACGTCAGTTAAGCCACGGTCCCACTGAGCCAGCAACAGACGGATATGGAGAACGCAAAATGACTGAATGGATGTACAGGCCTGTATATCAATATGACTCCGATACTGATGTCATGTTGGACCGTGGCTGACTAACCGGCGGCACACAGTAAGCCCAATAGGTTGATAGAGGATATTAATTAGTACCAGTACATGATCAGTATCAGTAGCTCACTGCGTTCGGTCAAACTCCATATACGCTACACCACATCTGCCAAGCAGATGCCTGACCAGCAACGTAACCCAACACGCTTCGTCAGGCCTTGAGAAAAAAAAGAAAAAGAAAAAAGAAAAATACAAAATAAATAAATAAATAAATAAATACAATAATAATAATAAATATCTATATTTTTTTAATGAATTAATAAATAAATGAAAAGATAAATACACAAAAAATACTACTACTACTACTAATAATAATATTTATAAGGCGCAAAATCTTGATGAAGTCAACTCTGCGCACCAACCCCCCCCCCCCCCCCCCCAAAAAAAAAACAAAAAAAAACAAACAACAACAACAAAAACACACACACACAAAAAACCAAAAAAAACCCAACAACAACAATGATGATAAAATTTCTTCAATAAGCAAATAAATGTAAAACATGCAGACACACATCCACACATCCACACATCCACACACACACACAAACACATGCATAACAGATATGCAACAAACATGCAGTTTCACAGATATGAAAGCACGGATGGAGAATAGATGTCTAGGCCTATATTATATATGATACTGATGCCATGTTGGACCGTGGCTGACTAACGGCACACGGCAGTAGGCCCAATAGGTTGATAGATATTAACTGTCAGTCACCCGGCCAAGCCGGTTCTTGTTTTCTTTTTCAACTCTCCAGTGATTATCTATACTGACACTGCATCAGTCAGAGCTGATCATGCGGTGAAAGCTTGAAAGTCACGTACCCGGACTCAGATCGAGCCAGTGATATCAGTGATCTCAATGCTGATCGAGTCTGCGTGCACTTTTAATGCCGCACCCTGACGAGGCCAACAATCACCCTCACTGGTCATATTAGAGCAAATCATAGGCCTAGCTATATGGCCGGACCAATAAAACTAACACACGAACCAGTTTCGATCTGTATGCAGCCTGTTTCATTTTCAACATCGATGCAGGTCTATTGCGTACAAAGTTAACATTGGCCACTGAACTTATCCATGTGAGTCGATTCTTTTCCCATGTATATTGCCTGAACTTGAAGAAAGTTAGTGCAAATGCACTTCGGCGTCAGTCTAACCTTTTGTTTACGGGCAGTAAAACCCGTCTCGGCGTTAATAGCTTCGGATTAGTCAGTGTCATATACTGTGCTAATGCCACTTATATTGTCATCAACATAGACTAGTGTACTGCACTCGCGCTGCTTTCCCAGGGCATGGGGTACTACTGAGGTGGGGAACGAACCCGGCGTCCAGTCACAGCTCCAGCGCCACTGATCTCTCTCTCTCTCTCTCTCTCTCTCTCTCTCTCTCTCTCTATATATATATATATATATATATATAGTATACTTGTATAAAACAAAAAGTTTATTCTTTTTATTTATTTAACTATTTACTAAGTTATCTATTTACTTATTTATTTAGTATTCCATTTATTTGTGTCTATTGCTTTACTTACTGTTTTCTATACCTAATTTTCATTATTTTCTGTGTATTACGTTCATCAGTCGAAGTTCTCTAAGCCGGTTTGTCAGTCCATCCCATAATTATGCCGGGCGGGCCGCCGCGAGACTGACTTTTTTCTCAGTTTGTTTCAATTTGTATTTAAACAGGATTGACTATTTGTTATAGCTGTGGAATAATCGTTTCGCGTGTTGTGTAGGTATACTAGGTATAGACTCTTGTGAATGTTGTTTTTACCCCCACAAACAGTTCAGTTTAAATCTTAAACAACTCTCTTAAAGTTATACGTATCACTGGCGCATGAACAACAAAAATCGTTTTCTGACTTTTCGGTGATTCCGCAGAAAGGAAGAAGACCTGTCCAGTGTGTTTGACCACAGCTTATACCTGGCTGAAACTATATACTTCAGAGGCCAGGGGGCCTACTGACCTTGTTTTGCGTCTGAGTTCTGCACTTCGCAGTTCGGTCAGACTTAATAATATAGAGCTGTCACATAACTTTCCGGCAGTAATGCGCAGATCTGAACTTACTTCGTGGTTTCAGTATACAGTCTCCAGTTCCTGTCTAATAAATTGTGTAAGTTCGCATTACAGTAAATAACGCGAGTGGCAATGCAAGCACGTGCGCACACACACGCAGTTGACCTAAAACTTTTCCGGTTGCATGTGAAGGGGAGATAATCAGAAGAAAATACGTCGCCTATTTCAGGCTGATTTCATCCCCTTGCGTCTAAACCAGGCGGGAACACACTGATTTTACTGTGTTTATTTCGATTTCTTTGATTTTCGTGTGTCTAAAATTCACCACTTTTCAAAGGATGTCCGCTAAACAGTTAATATGAAGTCGCTCCATCGGCTAACTATATCTCGATTTGTATTGTATTGTATTGTATTGCACTGTATTGTATTGTATTCAGTGTATTTATTCCACTGACCGTATCACATCGCATCACATCGTATCGCGTATCCGCGCATCGTCATCGTTTCTTTTTTCTTTTCTTTTTTTCTTTTTTTTCATCTCTGTGTGGAATTCTTACAGCTGCTCTCCGCGGGGAGAGCGCGTCACTACGTGACAGCGCAGTGCCACCCATAGTACATAAAATATATGTTTGTCACGGCTTCTTCTTTTTTTTTTTCTTTCTTTTTTTTATTAAAAAAATATATATTTTACAAGTGTATTTTGTTTTACTGTCAATGCGAATTTCTCATAAAGAAATTTCAGCGCCGGGTACAACCCTTTTGTTGCCGTGGGTTCACTAAGTTTACATTAACTTTAGATTGCATGTTGCACACGGGAACTCAGTTACGGTGGAATATCAATCGTAACCTCAGTAACTGCAACCTAATAAACCACCACTCAAGTCCTAATGGAGGGGGGAGGCGGGGTGGGGAGGGGGAGGGGGCTGGGGGAGGGTGTTACAATACCGGGCCGTACAAGGTCTCGAACGCATACACACATTCTTCGTAATCGGGCGCATTAACACTAAGCCACCACTTCACTTTCGGCTTAAAAGTGCTGTGTCATGCATCTAGATGTTGACCTAGTACCGGTCTGGTTATTGTGTACAATGCCGCTGTGAACAATAGACTGTTATTTAGCCAGGCTATCTGTAAGCAACCTGCTGATGTCAGTTTCTCCACATACCAGCTGAGGCCAATGTCAGTTCCTGTATCTCACTTGTCGATTTTTACTTTGGTTGGTAGGCAAAATGGCCAACTTTTTCACTGCATGAGTACCCTATAGTCCCACTGATAGCTATATTATGGTCACGGTGATGCCTTTGTTATTGACTGGCTACTCCGCTACCTGGCGAGCTAGGCTGCAAGCTGCCAAAGAAACAAAGTAACATATTAACTGACATAGAGTGTCTGAATGAATGACAGACTAACAGGCATATTGACTGGAAACATTCTCTCTTTCTCTTACATACAAGCACGAACCCCTCCCCCCCTTCCCCCCCCTTCCCCCCCCCTCCCCCCCCCCCCCCCCCCCCCCCCCCACACACACACACAAACACACACACGTAAACACACTGACGCGCGCTTTCGCACACACAAACACACATACACACACACGCACGCACGCACGCACACACACACACGTACAAGCACACACACACACACATGCAAACACGGGAGGTACCCGTAAAGTCGACAGCTCATTGCGCATGGACCCTGCAAACACACACACACACACACACATTCTCACTCCGAGGGCTCTCTCTTTCTTTCTCTCTCTCAATAACACACACACACACACACACACACACACACACACACACACACACACACGTGCAAGCACACACACACACACACACACACACACACACACACACATTCTCACTCCGAGGGCTCTCTCTTTCTTTCTCTCTCTCAATAACACACACACACACACACACACACACACACACACACACACACACACACGCACACACACACAAACACACACTCGCAAGCACGCGCGCACGCACACACTACACACACACACACACACACACACACACACACACACACACACAGAGGCACGTATGAAAACATGCACAGCACACACTAACTGAGCAAGCAAACTGAGTTGGCCTAGTTCTCGCTGAGTTCACTTAGTTGCCGAATGAACTTTTGACAATTACAAGACGTCAGCTGATACTGCAGACAGTTTACTGTATACTCAAATAGGGCATAGTTGTTGTTTTGATGCTGGTGGTTTTTGCCCCCTATCAATTTGCTTACGTTCCTTACCTCTCATTATTTTTATTCCGTTGTTGTTGTTTGTTTTGTTGTTGTTGATTTTCTTTTCTTGACCGGCTCCCCCCCCCCCCTCCCTCTCTCTCTCTCTCTGTATGATGCCTCACACACACACACACACACACACACACACACACACACGAACTGATAAAGATAGCGATCATGCACGCGATTAGGTCACATGAGAGGCCGGATGTGCTGTCACGGTACTGACTCCTGTATCAGTGAATGTAGGTTAATTGCTGCTGGCTCTTTAGTCAGTGGGATCACATCATTTTGATGGACTTGGTGACCCGAGTGACATCCGGAAAATTGTCGGCTTGATGATTTACACGTGATGTTTTCATCCCAGTGGAAATACACGTCCAAATATAACTATTCCATTTGTCTTTGTGTGTGTGCGTGCGTGTGTGTGTGTGTACATCTTGTGTGGAGTGGGTGTGAGTTTGTGGGTTGGGGTTGGAGTGGGAGGTCGAATTTATGCCTGCAGGTGTGTTGCGTGTGTTTTTAGTATACATGTCATTGTGCTTTTCATTGTAAACGCCTGGGGCTTTGCTATCACATGATTGATATTGATTATAATGATGATGATGATGATTAGTGTTATTATTATTATTATTATTATTATTATTATTATTATTTCTCAGCAAGACAAGAGTAACGTTACCTATGTCAAAATATCATAACTTCCGGTTGTAAATGTTAATGTTATTTAGTTGACCCTCTATTTACACGACTGAGTGTTTTAAATGTGTAATTTAGAAACGGGAATAACTGAAGCCGACTTTTTTCTGTTTGCAAGTGTATTCATCTTAATGATTACTACAGTGGATTTTTCTACAGATGTTTGTCAGAGACAACCCGTCAGTTTGTTACCGCGGGCACGTTTACATTGACGTGCGGAGTCGAAGTGAAGGCTGTGCCGCCACAATTATAACTGTGGCCACG
>NC_134894.1:15117502-15122502 GCF_041734735.1 Babylonia areolata | reverse complement strand
TGTGTGTGTGTGTGTGTGTGTGTCCTTGCGTTATATTGCGTCTTCTTCTTCAGTACTTCACCAACGTCGTAGTTCTGCTGTTCCTTTATGTTGTAAATTGGGCAGACTATATATTTACAAATGGGCAGACGTTTGAAGGCCAATAAAATTTGTACACATATGGTAGATTCTGTGATAGGTCTATTGGGAAACCTTCGACAAATTTTTGGTTTGCGCTAGCTGGACTGCGCATATTTGTGTGTGTGTGTGTGTGTGTGTGTGTGTGTGTGTGCTGCAGCACAGATTTAAATCTTAAAACAAAGTTAAAGAGAAAGTATTCGAAAAACGCAACTTCTCACACTATGGAATATCATACGTTAACAATTTGCTTCAACCATGAGTATAATTATGTTACTGGAACAACTTATTTCAGAACTGCTTCTCGATGAATTCAAAAGATATGCAATCTGTCTTCTGGAGACAATAATTATTTGACACGTATGATTTCCGTGAAATGTGAGACAGAGTCCTTCGTCTCCCAAGGTTCAGTTTTTACGTCAGAGAGAGAGAACGAACGAACGATCAAACGAAATTTTGTTTTTCCAGGGTATTGAGATAAGCATAATGACAAGAATGCTTTTTTCCACCCGGTCCTGGGGTACAAAATTAAATAAATGAATGAAAAAAGAAAAAGAAACGCACAAGCATAAATGGAGAAAATTCATATCAGAAGAGAGCAAAAGAGAGAGGGATGTGAGGGGGGTGGCGAGGGGGCCGGGAGGGGCGGGGGGGGGGGGGGGGGGGGGGGGGGGGGGGGGGGGGGGGGGGGGGGGGCGACGAGAGGGGAGACAGTAAAGAAGAAAAGATGAAATGAGAGACAGACAGACAGACAGACAGACTGGTAAATCGACAGAGAGAGAGAGAGAGAGAGAGAGAGAGAGAGAGAGAGAGAGAGAGAGAGAGAGAGAGAGAGAGAGAGAGAGAGGTCAAACGTTACATTACAAAGTTAAATTACAACACATATCAAAGAGAGAGAGAGAGAGAGGGAGGGAGGGAGAGAGAGAGAATGAAACAACGATAATAATAATGGTGACAAATTACCAGATACACGAAGAATGGATCTAAGGGACACAATTGCAAGATTTCAGAAACAATACCTCGTCAACAGTTCTGTCCCCTGATACGGCTGACGTTTCAGATAAGCTTTCGATTTTGTTCATTGTCCTCCCCTCTCCTTTAAAGCTCATGAGCTGTGGACATTCATTTCATAACTCAAAATCCATAGTCCTGAACACTGTTTATCAGCACGCGGGAGTTTGCCAGAGGCGTAAATAATGCGATTTATTTTTGGTTTGATAACTGACTTGCAGTAGAGTGGGGGGTGAGGGTTGTCAGTGACTGTGTGTGGCACCGTGGACATCATAATGTGAGCACCTGATTTTGGAGTGAAGTTTTATCAAGTTGTTCTTCATGGGATGGAAACTTTGCACAATGGAGGGGGTGGGTGGAGGGAGGGAGGAAGGGGGAAGGGAGGAGGGAGCGGAAGAAGACTCGGAGAGAGAAAGGGAGGAGGGTGCGGAGGGGTGGTGGGGGGGATGGGACTGAGGAGAATATTGCGCGCGCACGCGCACGTGTGTGCGTGCGTGCATGTGTGCGTGTGTGGTGTGTGTGTGTGCGTGCGTGCGTGCGCGTGATGTGTGTGTGTGTGTGTGTGTGTGTGTGTGTGTGTGTGTGTGTGTGTGTAAGGGAAACGAATTTCAACAGCATTAAAAAAGTACTTCTTTCAAATTTATTTTTGCTTTTGTAAAATTTATAACGTCTGCATAAAAACAAGAAGTAGTAGTAGTAATAGCAGTAGTAGTAGTGGAAGAAGAAGAAGAACTGTACAACCATTTCATTGTTGTCGCTTTTTTCTTTCAATCTTTGTTGTTGTTGTTGTTGCTCGTCTTGCTTTGGAGTTCCAGAAAATCTTCCAGTGGACGATGCCACTCTGTCTTCTAAACGGACTGGGTCATTTATGATTTAATTTATTAATCAGGGCAAGGGCTCGCTGCTGCCTGGCTTAGAAGTGTGCGGCAGGAAAGAGACGTATCTCCACAGCGGATGCCCCAGTCTGTCCCTCAGGCACCTGAACCCATACACCTCATCCTCCGTCAGGGGAGACTCCAGTCTGGAACTGCTCCGAGGAAGAACTGAGGGGGGAGATGTCGCGGCGGCGGCGGCGGAGGAGGAGGAGGGTGAGGAGGGTGAGGGGAAGGTTTCTGCGGTGGGCTTGCTGTCCAGGTCGGGTCGTTGTTCCTTGCGGTGGTTTCCGGGGTTCTCCATTGCTGTGGTGGTGCCGACGTCCGCGGAATGATGTGACATCTTCCACCCGAGCATGCCTCTCTCCGCGTCCGTTCCTGCCAATTAAAAAAAAAAAAAAAAGCAGTGTCATATTCGTGTTCATGCAGACGCGTGCACACACGTATACATACATACATATATACATATACAAAGGCGCGTGCACACACACAGAGGCGCGCGCGCGCACACACACACACACACACACACACACACACACGTACATGCGCGCACGCGCGAACACACACACACACACACACATCCCTCCACACACACACACACACACACACACACACACACACACACACACACACACACACACACACATACATTCCCACCCACCCCGGCTCCACAAACACCCCCCCCCCCCCCACACACACACACACACACCCCACACACACACACACACACACACACCTCCACACACAAACACACCCCTCCACACACACACACAACTTCCACCCCCTCTACCCCCCCCCCCCCCCACACACACACACACCCTCCTCTCTCCCCCCCCTCCCCCCCCCCCCCAAGCCCCCCGACCCCCACAGACTGTGAAAACCATACCAGGCACAGTGTTGTCCAACACCAAAGCGATGAATCCTCCCAGAAACATGGGCGTGCCCAGCACGATACGAACGGTCTGGTCAACACTGACATTGCCTGAAGCACCGCCAGACACACACAGAGAAAGAGAGGGATGAGCGAAAACCATCTGCTGTGACCCCGTCTTCTTCAGGAATTAACACTGGCTGACCTGACCATCTCTCACAGGTTTAACTCACTCAGTACGGCCAGTCCTCTCTTCTCCTCTACACAGACCCCTCGGATGTCCAGTGGGTGTCTCAATGACCCAACCTTTAGCTTCCGTCGTCAGAACTGTGGTATTCTTTATCAACATTCACCTCTTCAGTATAAGAGTGTTCCGCTTGTAATATTTTGATGATGGTAATTAAGATGAAACGCTGTTAACGTCGTCTCTTTCGCCGTTCGTATGGAGAGAGTTAATGATAAACTAGTCATCGTATGGTGTTAACTCCTTGGCTGCTGTCTACCTTTGATGAAACGATGCAATAGCCGAGTGGTGAAAGCGTTGGACTTTCAATCTGAGGGTCCCGGGTTCGAATCTCGGTGACGGCGCCTGGTGGGTAAAGGGTGGAGATTTTTTCCGATCTCCCACGTCAGCATAATTATGTGCAGACCTGCTTAGTGCCTGGATCCCCTTTCGTGTGTATACGCACTCAGAAGATCAAGTATGCACGTTATAGATTCTGTAATCCATGTCAACGTTCGGTGGGTTATGGAAACAAGAACATACCCAACATGCACACCCCCGAAACTGTAGTATGGCTGCCTACATGGCGGGGTAAATAAACAAAACTGTCGTACACGTAAAATGTTACAAGTCTGTCTGAATATGTATGTGTGCGTGCCTGAAATCTGATTTAATGATACAGGAAATTAATGATGAGCGCCCAGTGGTAGCCGTCAGTCGATTCTACGCAGGTAGGCAGTCTGTTGTGCAAATGACCCCGTATTTGTATAGTGCTTAGAGCTTGGTCTCTGACCGAGGATAGGCGCCATATGAGTGTCCCTATCATTGATATCACTGTGGCATGGGTTTGAAGTGAAAGATCCA
The DNA here is from genome assembly GCF_041734735.1 of Babylonia areolata. Classification (NCBI taxonomy): domain Eukaryota; kingdom Metazoa; phylum Mollusca; class Gastropoda; order Neogastropoda; family Buccinidae; genus Babylonia; species Babylonia areolata. Next base: position 15,118,544 of record NC_134894.1, on the reverse strand, counting down.
CATTTGTGTCTTAACTGAATTTGTAAAGCAAGAACACTGCAATCTCAAAAGGTATAAGTCCAAGTGATGAACGGCAACAAACATCGTAGCTTGTAATCTCAGTCTGAGGTCAATCAGGCAACAGCAGCAGTCAAGGTGTTAATGCCATAAATCACACTGTACCCATCCACACACACACCATTGCGACTCACTTTCTATCTCTCATCTTTCTATCAAGTAGTTTGGAAAAGAAATTATCCTCTGTCTCAGTCTGTCTTTTTCTCTATCTCTGTCTCTCTGTGTCTCGGTGTCTCTCTGTCTGTCTGTCCCTCTGTCTCTCTGTCTGTCTGTCTCTCTGTGTCTCTCTCTGTGCCTCTCTTTCTGAGTCTCTCTGTCTATTTCTGTCTCTCTGTCTGTCTCTGTTTCTGTCTGTCTCCCTCTGACTCTGTCTTTCTGTATGTCTATCCGTCCGTCTGTCTGTCTGTCTGTCTGTTTCTCTGTCTCTCCCTGTCTCTCTCTCTCTCTGCCTGCCTGCCAACCTACCTGTCAGTCTGTCTCTGTCTGTCTCTCTCTCCTTCCTTCTCTCTATCTCTAACTCTCTCATCCCCCCTCTCTTTCACCCTCTCCCCATCTCTCTCTCTCTCCCCTTCCCTTCTCTCTCTCTAACTCCACCCTCTCTCTCTCACTCCTCTCCCCCATCTCTCTCTCTCCCCTTCTCTCTCTCTCTCCCCTCTCTCTCTAACTCCCCCTCACTCTCTCCCCATCTCTCTCTCTCTCCATCCCTACTCTCCTCTCTCTCCCCAACTTCTCTCTAACTCCCTCCTCTCTCGACTCTCTCCACATCTCCATCTCTCTCTCTCCCTTCCCTTCTCTCTCTCTCTCCCCATCTCTCTCTAACTCCTCCCTCTCTCTCACTCTCTCCCCATCTCTCTCTCTCTCTCCCTTCCCTTCTCTCTCTCTCTCCCCATCTCTCTCTAACTCCTCCCTCTCTCTCACTCTCTCCACATCTCTCTCTCTCCCCTTCTCTCTCTCTCTCTCTCCCTCTCTCTCTAACTCCACCCCC
>NC_134894.1:15095002-15112502 GCF_041734735.1 Babylonia areolata | reverse complement strand
TGATCATGATCATCATCATCCATCATCCATCTTCTTCTTCTTCATCATCATCTTCTTCTCCTCCTCCTCCACTTCATCATCATCATCATCATCATCATCATCATCATCATCATCATCATCCATCTTCCATCTTCTTCTCTTCTTCTTCTTCTTCTTCTCCTCCCCTCCCCACCCTTCCTCCACTTCTTCTTCTTCTTCTCTTCATCATCATAATCATTATCATAATCATCATCATCATCATCGTCGTCGTCGTCATCATCATCACCACCATAAGGAAGCAGAAGCAGGACCTGGGTAGGGGACGTAGAACCAGGGTGTGCCGTGGATGATGTCTGTGCGGGCGTCGGTCCTGGACAGATAGAACACGTGGTCCTTGTCGTCAGGGAAGACCCCGGCCACTGTCAGGATGCCGCTCACCGCCCACATCACGGCCATGGCCAGTAGGATCTGCAGCATCACACAGCAGGATCAGCGTCTGCTTTGGTGAGAGGGGGCAAAATTTGATATAAATTGTCTTAAAAGAATAAAAGAAGAAGAAAAAAAAGCACTCAATAAAAAACAAAACAAACCCACCCACTGTGCAATGTTTCGATGTCATACCTTCTCTCTCTCTCTCTCTCTCTCTCTCTCTCTCTCTCTCTCTCTCTCTCTTCATATCTCTCTCTCTCTCTCTCTCTCTCTCTCTCTCTATATATATATATATATATATATACATGTGTGTGTGTATGTGTGTGTGTGTGTGTGTGTGTGTGTGTGTGTGTGTGTACATGCATACATACTTACATACACACAGATATATATATATATATATATATATATATATATATATATATATATATATATATCACTCCCCTCTTACAGTTTGTTTGCCTCCTCTCTCTATGTTTAATCCCCCCCCTCTCTCTCTCTCTCTCTCTCTCTCTCTCTCTTCCCCCCCTCTCTCTCCCCCTCTCTCTCTCTCTCTAGCCCGACGTTTACCTTGCAATAGTAATGTAGTAAATAGTGACGTTCTCCCATTTTAGCTATGTACATCTCTACTGATAATCAATCGGTATAATTATGCAACGTTATTCACATTAGTCTGCTATTAATTTGATTATAATTTTACACACAAAACCAGTTTCATACTCATACAACCAACGTTTGCATGTTTTTCTTCTCTCGTTTTTTTCCTGCCCAGCAACACTATTCTGATGATATTTTGATGTGAGTGTCAAGTTGTTGTTTTTTGTTGTTGTTTTTTTCTGTATATATTTATATGATAAAACCTTTATAATTTAATAGTGTGAAGTGTAGACTCTATTGAGGGCGGGGACTATGAAAAGAAAAGCGCACCAGTGCTTATCTATTATTCTCGGAAATAACTCTCTCTCTCTCTCTCTCTCTCTCTCTCTCTCTCTCTCTCTCTCTTACTCGCTCGCTCTCTCTCTCTTGCAAACCTTGCAGAAGAAGAATTTTGTTTCGCTTTTTTTTCCTCTGTGATTTTCTTAATTAAAAACAGTCAGAAAATTACATACAAAATTATCTGCTATAAATCTGAAGTTCAGAGAGAGAGAGAGAGAGAGAGAGAGAGAGAGAGAGAGAGAGAGAGAAGAAAAAAAAAGGCGGGGAGGGGAGGGAGTGGTGGGGGGGTGGGGGGTTGCAACACATCATAAATCACATCATCGTCACACAAATTCAACGGTTTCATCTTCATAATCTGTCAAAGGGACAGTACCGGGAACAATTGAAACACTCGTATGCTCTCTCGCTTGCCTCCCTTGGAACAGGTTGGCATTGGCAACCTGAATCTGGACATGTAGAGTGAGAATACGACCACCAACATGGTGCTCCTGAAAAACATCAATCAGTCAATCAGTCAATCAATCACCAAGCCAACTGGGAAGTAGAAGGCAGAAATACAAGAGGCAGAGAGAGAGAGAGAGAGAGAGAGAGATACAGGGAGTGCGAGAGAGACAGACAGACAGAGAAACAGAGACAGACAGACACGGAGATACAGGGAGAGAGAGTGAGAGAGAGACAGACAGAGATACAGAGAGAGAGAGAAACCCCCCCCAGAGAAACAGAAACAGAGACAGAGAGACAGGCACAGAGATACAGAGAGAGAGAGAGAGAGAGAGAGAGAGAGAGAGAAAGACAGACAGACAGACAGAGACAGAGAGAGAGAGGGATAAAGAAAGAGAGACAGAGACAAAGACAGAAATAGAAGGACTAAGAAAGACAAGGCAGAAACATTGCTCTTTTTCTGACCCTTCATTCTCTCTTTTTTCTGTGTCTGTCTCTCCCTCCTCTGTCTCCTTCTTCCTATCCTCCGCCACCCCCACCCCACCCCCCTCACTCTCTCTCTCTCGCCATCTCTTTCCCTCTCCTGATCTCACTCTCGCTCACTCGTCCCCTTCTCTTTCCCTCTCTGTCACCAGTTCCACTTCCTCTCTGTCTCTGTCTCTGCCTCTGTCTCTGACTCTCTCCTCCCTCCCCCTTCTCTCTCTCTCTCTCTCTCTCTCTCTCTCTCTCTCTCTCCCCCCTCTCACCACTCTTCCTCCCCAACCCCCCACACCCCCGCCACCCACCCCACCCTCTCCCTTCTCACGTGAGAGCGATGGCCGGGTTGTACTTGGAGTAGACGACGGGCAGTTTGAAGAGGGAGAGGCCGATGAGGCTGATGGTGGGGGCCACGGTGAGGGGCCCGATCAGCCTCATCAGGGGCCGGATGAGGCCCAGCCCCCCTACCAACACTTCCACCACGGAGGCCATCATCAGACTGCCCGACAACTGGGGGCGTGGGGGTGGGGATAAAGATGATAAAGATGAGGATGACGATAAAACAAATGCTAAAGATAAAAAACAAAAACAAAACAACAACAACAACAACAACAAAAACGATAACCGTTAACTGCACCGGCAATAACTTTAACGATAAAGATGACGATAATGATAACGCTAGCTCTGACAATAAAGAAAACGATAGCCGTTAAACAAATCAATAATAACTTTAACAATAAAGATGACGATGGTGATAACACTAACGATAACGAAAATGATAACCGTGACTAAACAACGACAACTTTAACGATAAAGATGACATTAATGATAATGATAAAACCGACGCTAACGATATGAAAAACGATAACAGATGATTAAACTGACATTAACGATGAATAAATTTAACAATAAAGATGACGATAATGATAACACAAACTAACCCTAACGATCACGAAAATGATAACGGCGACCAAATTGACGATAACTAAAACTATAAAGATGATGGTGGTGATAACACTAACACTAACATTAATAGTAACAATGATGAAAATGATAACCGTTCACTAAACTGACGATAACGATAACTTTAGCAGTAAAGATGACGATAATGATAAAACTTACACTAACGAAAATGATAACCGTGACTAAACTGACGATGACTATAAAGATGACGATGATGACAACACTTAACACTAACGATAACGAAAATGACAACCGAGACTAAACTGACAATAACGATAACTTTAACAATAAAGATGACGATAATGATAACACTTATGATAACAAACATGATAACCGTGACTAAAACTGACGATAACCGTTAACTAAACTGACGATAACGATAACTATAACTATAAAGATGACGATGATGATAACACTAGCACTAACGATAACCGTGACTAAACTGACGATAACTATAACTATGAAGATGACGGTGATTATAACATTAACGCTAACGATAAGAAAAACGATAACCGTTACCTAACAATAACGATAACTGTAACTATAAAAATGACGGTGATTATAACACTAACGATAACCAAAATAATAACTGTGACTAAACTGACGCTGGCGATAACTGTAAAGATGACGGTGATTATAACACTAACACCAACAAAAATGAAAACGATAACCATGACAACGCTGACGCCAAAGAGAACTATAACTATAGAGATGACGATAACGATAACTATGATGGTGGTGATAACGATAACTATAGCGATATCGATACTTATGACGATTACGATAACCGACTAAAACGATGGTGATGACGACGTCGATAACAGTGACGATAAGAATGGCGACGACGTTTAACGATGTCAATAACTAGAACGGTGAGGATGATGATAACGATAACAATAATGACGACAAGAGAAATAACGGTACGATGTCGATAGGAATGACATTAACCATAACGATAAGAATCACAATAACGATAGTGTCGACAATGACTGCGACGATAACGATGACAACAGCGATGACTATGACGATGACATAAACGATAGCGGTGATGACGACACCAAACTGGACAATTCCACAACATACCATAATAAAATCAAGCAACACCACTGTACACCACACAACAGCTCACAACACCACACCACACAATATCACATCATAATTATCATCACACACCATCCATTCATCCGGAAGAAAGTACGGTAAGCACGTGCACATGCACATAGTTGGGCAAGGAAACTGGACAGATGGAAGAGAAGGAATCAAAGATGAATACTTGAAACAAGTAGAAGTACAGTTAAACAACCGTAAAAGAGAGAAATTGTCAATACCACAAGAGAAACAAATGATAATGAATGTTAAAAACAAAGTAAAAAATGTCAACATTCCCACTGACCAAAAATGACACACTTTCATGCATGGAAGGTTTCACGGCCTAAACTTGCATGCTTAATTGTAACTTCGTTTAAAATGAATGTACTTAAAATGATGACAATATTTAGTCCGTAATAAATTAGATAAGTCTGAAATATTACATTAACTCACTCAGTACGGCCAGTCCTCTCTTCTCCTCTACACAGACCCTTCGGATGTCCAGTGGGTGTCTGAATGACCCACCTTTAGCTTCCGTCGTCAGAATTGTAGTATTCTTTGTCAACATTCACCTCTTCAGTATAAGAGCCTTCCCCTTGCAATATTTTGATGATGGTAATTGGGGTGAAACGCTGTTAACGTCGTCTCTTTCGCCGTTCGTATGGAGAGAGTTAAAACAGGGTACACCTCTCACCCAAACCCCTAATACCCACCCACCACCCACCCCAATTCCCTCTCCAATCCACCCCCCATCACGCACAGAAAATAAGGACAGGGTCATGACCCGGGAATCGCATGAGATCTAAGGTTAATGGCATCTGGGCTGAAAAAGATAAGGGGGTGGGAAGAGGTGTAGGGGTACACTACCAACATTCTGAATTCGAAACTCTTAACCACAGACCTTCCTGGAAACAGTAACACAGGCACGTACACGTATAGAGAAGGCATTTCTCATGAAGCCATTTAATTAAACAGAAAGGAACGATTTCCCTTTCGAGCAGGTTCACATGTGCATCTTTGTACGTTTACTGTGCGCCTAAATCTATCGACTTTCCCACGACGCAAATTTAGAACCGGAGAAGACTATTTCTTCATGATGGTGATAACCAGAAATCAAAACTTGAAATAGAAATAAGATAATTAAATAAATGGTCTGATTATCATCACCGACTCTCTGCATGTACTCACCTGCTGTAGTTTTTCGTCCATTGTGTAGGATAAACTCGTTGTTGGGTTGGCCGAAGTCGTGTTTAGCATGTCGAAGTTATCTTCTGCAATCAGCCGATTGATTTTCAATGTACGTATTTGCATACTCATACATTAACTGATTTATTGATTGACTTATTGACCGATTCATGCATTTCATTCATTCATTTATTTGTTTCTTTTTTTCATTTTTTATTTTTTTCATTTATTTATTTCATCTTCATTTTCTGTTTGTTTATTCATTCTTTAAAAAGTCTGTCTGTTCATTCATTCATTCATTCAGTCAGTCAGTCAGTCAGTCACTCACTCACTCACTCAGTCACTCAGTCAGTCAGTCAGTCAGCAATTCGTTTGTTGACCGACGGCATGGGCGCTAGTCCTTCGGGTGAGACGATAAACCGAGGTTCTGTTTGCCACATGCACTTAGACTACGTAAAAGGGGCATATGGCAACAAAAGGGATGATCCTGGCAATTTTTTCATGAAAAAAAATCCATTTTGACAGTAAAACAAAATACTTCTGCATAGAAAAAAAAAGTTGGCCCTAAACTGTAGCGACTCGCTTCTATCGGGGACAGCAGCCCCAATTTCACATTTGTTTCAGAAATGTTGCTATGAGTAGACGTAATCCAACCCAATCCAATACAATCCAACACAATCCAATATATCCAAGTCTAGTACAATACAATACAATACTATACAATACAATACAATACTATACAATGCAATACAATACAACACAATACAGTACAATGCAATGAAGATGAAGATTGAAAGGTCCGATAGGCTTTTACGGCCATCGAGGCAGTGAATTCACACCCACTGTGTCCAGGGCTCGGCATAGGAAGGCAGTGAATTCACACCCACTGTGTCCAGGGCTCGGCATAGGAAGGCGGGGCCCAGTCCTCTCCTTCCGCTGTGTTAACCTTCCACTAAGTAACTAACTAACTAAAGTCAGGTACCAGTTCACAACTGGGTGGTGTGAGGAAAATGAGAGTGAAATCAGCGCCTTTCCCAGGGGCATAACACCATGCCGAAACGGGGCCTCGAACCCTGACCACTGGTGAACACTGGATCAGAAAGTCCAACGCCTAACCACCATGCAGCACGACAGGACACGACACGACACGACACGACACAGCACAGCACAGCACAGCACAGCACAGAGTTAAAGTGGGCACCAACTGGAGAGACAGAGACAAAGAGGAACCACAAACGCACGTGGCGTGAGGGTGGCGTTGGCCGAGTGGTCAGTACATCGCCAGCCGGGCAGTGTGGACATTCCCACCAGTGGTACCAGGAAGGAGGAGGACGGTCCTTGGAACACGGGCAGTCTGTGCACACACACACACACACACACACACACACACACACACACACACACATGCGCGTACTCGCAGACACATACACAGACAGACAAACACACACATACACACACTCACACACATACAGACACACGAAGACACACAAACACACACACACACACACACACACACACACACACGCGCGCGCGCACATACGCACCGTTTAAAACGCACAGACAAAAACATGATGGTTTGCGGAAATATGTGTACTCTCCCCTTGAAATAAGTAAATTCAACACACACAAAAACCCACATTGTTTACCTTAGACAAACAACAAGACTACACAACAAATCACATTACCTCACACCGATCAAAGTCTGCAAAACGAAGCACAAACCGCACCACACCACACCACACCATGAGACACCACACCACACCACACCACACCATGAGACACCACACCACACCATGACACACCACACCACACCATGACACACCACACCATGACACACCACACCACACCATGACACACCATGCCACACCATACCACACCACACCACAACACACCATGACACACCACACCACACCACACCATGACACACCACACCACACCATGACACACCACACCACACCACACCACACCATGACACACCACACCACACCACACCATGACACACCACACCACGACACACCACACCATGACACACCACACCACACCACAGCATGACACACCGCACCACAAAAAAACACACCACATCATGACACACAACAAACCACACCACACCACAACACACCACACCACACCACACCACGGAACACCACACAACAAATCACATTCCCTGACATCAATCAAAGTCTGCGTCACGGTGCTCACACCTCACCACACCACACCACAACACAACACACCACACCACACCACGACACACCACACCACACCACACCACACCACACCACACCACACCACGCCACACCACGACACACCACACCACACCACACCACACCACACCACACTACACAACAAATCACAGTACCTGACACAGATCAAAGTCTGCACCACGGTGCACAAACAGCACCACACCACACAATGACACACCACACCACACAATGACACACCACACCACACAATGACACACCACACCACACAATGACACACTACACCACACCACACAATGACACACTACACCACACCACACAATGACACACCACACCACACCACACCGTGACACACCACACCACACCACACCACACAATGACACACCACACCACACCGTGACACACAATGACACACCACACCACACAATGACACACTACACCACACCGTGACACACCATGACACACCACACCACACCGTGACACACCATGACACACCACACCACACCATGACACACCACACCACACCGTGACACACAATGACACACCACACCACAACGTGACACACCACACCACACCACACCATGACACACCGCACCACACCACACCACACCGTGACACACCACACCGTGACACACCACACCACACCGTGACACACCACACCACACCACACCATGACACACCACACCAAAACCGTGACACACCATGACACACCACACCACACCACACCATGACACACCACACCACACCGTGACACACAATGACACACCACACCACAACGTGACACACCACACCACACAATGACACACCGCACCACACCACACCACACCGTGACACACCACACCGTGACACACCACACCACACCACACCACACCACACCGTGACACACCACACCACACCACACCACACCGTGACACACCACACCACACCACACCACGACACACCACACCACACCACGGAACAGCACACACGACTCACTACACAACAAATCACAGTACCTGACACAGATCAAAGTCTGCACCACGGTGCACAAACAGCACCACACCACACAATGACACACCACACCACACCACACAATGACACACTACACCACACCACACCACACCATGACACACCACACCACACAATGACACACAATGACACACCACACCATGACACACCACACCACACCGTGACACACAATGACACACCACACCACAACGTGACACACCACACCACACCACACAATGACACACCGCACCACACCACACCACACCGTGACACACCACACCGTGACACACCACACCACACCACACCGTGACACACCACACCACACCACACCACACCGTGACACACCACACCACACCACACCACGACACACCACGACACACCACACCACACCACGGAACAGCACACACGACTCACTACACAACAAACACCACACCACACCACACCACACCATGACACACCACACCACACAATGACACACCACACCACACCACACCACACCGTGACACACCACACCACACCACACAATGACACACCACACGACACCATGACACACCACACCACACCACACCACACACTACTCACTACACAACAAATCACATTACCTGACTCTAATCAAAGTCTGCATCACGGTGTACACACCACACCACACCACACCACACCATACCATGACACACCACACCACACCACACCACGCCACACCATGACACACCACACCACACCACGCCACACCATGACACACCACACCACACCACGGAACACCACACAACAAATCACAGTACCTCACACCAATCGAAGTCTGCATCACGGTGCACACACCACTCATGAACAGCGTGCTGGCAAACAGCTGGGCACGAATCGAATGGCTGGCGTCCACACACAGACTGTCCGCAATCACAGTGGACATGGTCAGCGCTGACGTCAGGCTGACCAGCACGTGCTGTCCGTAGGCAGTGGGCGCAGAACACGAAGAGGGTGGGGGATGGAGGTGGGGGGTGGATAAAAGAAATTAATCATTGGTTTAGGTTTCTGATACTGGATGCAATTGGAATAATAAAATAATAATTTTTAAAAAAATCCTTAGAATCCAACAGTGGAACTTAACAACCATCGAAATAAACAAGTTTCACATCTGAATCTGAGTTTGGAAATTTCTTCTGGAAAGAAATTACTGTAACGATTACTTTTAAATTTCAGACAGTAATTAAAGGAAAGAATGAAAAATCGCAGGTTGATGTTTAAAATCAGTATCAAATTTTCGTTCGTTAGTATATGACAGGAGTGGGTGGTGGTGGTAGTGGTGCTGAGAAATGGTTACAAAACACGTAAAAATGATTGTGACCAATGGCTATGATAGTTTGTGAATTGTGTTGCTACGTCACGTCATATTAAAAACAAAAAATGCAATGTCATGTTGTATACTGTATTGCATAGTATAGTATTGTGTGGATATACATTCATTCCTATACGTTTGTGTGAGGGTCTGAATATGTTTGTATGCGTGCGAAGAGTATGCGTGTGCAATAAATAAAACAAGAGAGGCAAGGCCTTCAAGACTCACTTGTGATACACTTTAAAAAAAAACCCAACTAATCGTCAAAATGTGTTCTGTATTTGTTATTATAAAGTTTCACGTTTAAAAAAAAAGAAAAAGAAGTCCTAACCAGATTCGAACCCCGCGTGTTCCGGTGAGAAGAAACTGCCTAATCCATTACACTATCATGGCTCGTTAACTGAGGTTCTAAAATTTAACATTTGAACATACTTTTTTAAAGGGTGATAAATCAATTGCGGTATTCGCAGTGAGAACGCTGTTTAAATCATATTATTCTGGTATATCTTGGGCATTCAAAAAATCTTTAAGGGCAATAAGAAAAATTCTTTTTAATAACTATCTCCGCTATCACACTGCAACATTTAGCCGTTTTCACTAGATCTAGATTTAGTTACACCCGCCGGGAATGTAGTACGACACGGTCGATTCAATTTCTCTTTTATGTTCATTCTAGTTTTATAGTTTTAAAGTTGATATGAAAATTTAGTATTTTGTTAAACTAATAACATGTAGAGCCAAGTACAAGTACTTCTAAACGTCGTAAGAAGTGCAAAGGACTTCATTTTCAGAAAAGTCGACTGGAATTTTTTTCGTTTCATCGTGATCAGTTCAAGGATATTAACTCGCATGGTTAACAATTTTTAACTGTGAATTCCGACTGATTCTGTGGATATTTTTATGGCAGTTTGGGGTATAATCCAGTAAGTGATGAGGCGTTCACAAATCTTTCTCTGAATAAATATTTAACTGTCTCCTTCTCCAACTTTCCATCACATGTTATCGTGTATTGTCCATTGAATATAGGATTGAACGGGCAGGTCAACAACTTGAAACAAAATGGCGTCGTTCGCGTTCGCGAAGAATATGAGCACGCGCTTTGAATGTGTATAAATATGTGTACGCAACTGATTTTTGCCCATGACCTTCAGGGCTCAGCCAACAGATCTGTAAAGTCCACTAGTCGTATTGATTTTAGTATTTTCCGAAAAAGACCACTTGGGCAAATGAACATAGTGAAAGCCCTGTACACTGAGAGTAAAACACACAAGCTTTTTATGTATTGAGCATAATTTCAAAATGTAAAGTTTAAGATGAGAAAGATCAGTTTAAAGCAAATTAAGTCCCCTAGTATTAATTACAGAGTAATTTCCCTTTTTTTACCACTGCATCAAAACGTTTGCAAAATAAATAAAACTTCCATGCTTAGCAAAAGAAGTTCCTGTTTGAACAAAACATGATAATAATGACTGCTCTTGTTGTTGCGTCAGAATATCAGATCAAAGTGCCAAGTTTAGAGAATACAAAAAATATAAATATAACAGTAAATGCAGTTTGCATATAATTAGGTTTCATTTTTTATTTTTTTGTGCCCATCCCAGAGGAATGGGCACAAAATTGTTTTAAACAAGATGACTGGAAAGAACTGAATTTTTCCTATTTTTATGCTGAATTTGGTGTCAACTGACAAAGTATTTGCAGAGAAAATGTCAATGTTAAAGTTTACCACGGACACACACACACACACACACACACACACACACACACACACACACACACACACACAACCGAACACCGGGTTAAAACATAGACTCACTTTGTTTACACAAGTGAGTCAAAAAAGGAAAGAAAGCGGAGAAGAAGAACATGAAGGGGAAGAAGGAGATGAAGAACAAGATCAAAAGTAGAAAAAAGAACAAGAAGAAGAAGAAAATAACCCATCCTCAATAACTCAATCACACACACACACTCACACACACACACACACACACACACACACACATATATATATATATATATATATATATATATATATATATATATATATATACATACATACATACACTAACACACACACACTAACACATAGCCACACACTCGAACACACACACTCATACATACACAATTTGTACAAACACAAACACACGCAGATACAGCCATCAACAATCCACACGCGCACACACACACACACACACACACACACACACACACACACACACACACACACACACACACACACACACACACACAGCCATCCACCCCCTTCCCCTCCATACACACAACCATCCACCTCGACCCCCCACTTACATACATACACGCACGCACGCACACACACACACACACACACACACACACACACACACACACACACACACACACACACACACCCTACTCCTCCACGTTTCCAAGGGCAGCATTACCTGTAAAGCCACGAAGACACAGACGGGAATGGGGGGTGTCTGGGTGATGGTGTATCGCAAGGGTCCATCCTCCTCCCCACTCTGCTGGTCAGAACTATCTGTGCTGTCCACTTGACCATCACCATCGGTCACTGGTAGTAGTTCCTTACTGGCATCAGCGTTCTTCTCTGCTTCCTCTTGTTCTGCTGCTGCCGTGTTGTGTTTTCCGTTGTGTTGTTGCTGGATAGCAAGAACAACAAACACCATAGAAATGTTTTCCTATACAAAGATATGGACATAGTTTGGGTGTGCGTTTTGTGGTGTGTGTGTGTGTGTGTGTGTGTGTGTGTGGAAAAGACGGGACTATAAATGAAATGATGAAAACCAGTCTTGTAATCCTCATAGCCACAGAGGGATAACAAAAAGCAACACACCCGCATACTTTATACCAGATTATAAACAGTAGAACTTAAAATTATCTTAAACAAAATGAGCTTTTCACCAAAGACCAACTCGGATTTTGCAGAATCTCCAGAACGTCAGATCAGACCTTTATCTTCAAAAGAGCTATTGATAACAAAGGCAAAAACATGAAAAATTATACAGTTGTTTCACTGACTTCTAAAAAGTCTTTAATACTGTCAGGCATGATGGTTTACTATTAAAATCACAAAAAAAGGAATAAGAGGGCCTTTCGTTAGTATCATGAAGATCATGTATCTCGGGTGTCCCCCCAAAAGTGAATATTTTCTCAGTGATAGAGAAACCAAATTCATTGAAGATTTTCACACAGTAACATTAGGGTATCAGCAAAAAGTTGTGCAAAATATCTAAAAGTTCGGACGCAAATTATGCGAGTATTGTCAAATTCAAAACAGCATGTCAAAAAATCCAGTATCAGAGGAAAACTCACTTATTTCAGTTTATGCTCAATGTGGCCTCCATCTTCCTCCACGACTAAACGAAGCAGTTTCTTCCAAGCAGAAATGCTTTTACGTATTTCTTCCACCGATATCTCCTCCCATGACATAATTATCCTGTCTTTTAACGCCTGCTCGGCTAATTTGCCTCTCACTCCCCGGTAAACTTTCTCCTTCAGAGAGCCCCATATATTATGACATAATCCATTGGGTTACAGTCAGGACTTTGTGGAGGCCATTCATCCTTCTTGATGAATTCTGGTGTAGCCTCCTCCAGATGGGCCTGAGTTGCCCTACTTGTTTGTGAAGGAGCCCCATCTTGCTGAAACACGTAATTGTTTCTAGGATAAAGACGCCTACAATCCGGGAGAAGATTGTTATCCAATAACTGAATGTAGCTTTCACCTTGGCTCTATCAGTGTCAATAAAATGAATGTTTGTTTTTCCAGCTGAAACCATGATCTTTTTTGAAAATTTGGAAGTCTCATGATAGAGGCGAGATGGCTGAATTTCTCGTTTCCGTTTCGCATAAATGTGATCGTTTTGGCGATTTTTAGCAATCTCTAACGTAAACTCTTTCTCGTCTGTGAAAATGATCCTTTTCACATCAGTGGCCGAGTAGCGGTCATTAAAGTTACGGCAGCGAGTTTTTCTTTTTCCTCTAACATTTTGGTCCCTCCTTGATACCCGTGTCCTCTTGAAGGGCTTCAGCTCCAGTTCTTTCGCCATTCTTTGCACAGAAGACTTGCTCACTTGTAAATGGCTTGCAACTTCTCTAAGAGATTTGTGGGTCTCTGAGTTCTCCTCCTGGGATTGAATCAGTTCCTCAACACGGTCCTTGTTCTCCTCCGAACATGCAGTCTTGGGTCTCCCACTGCCAAGTTTACGGGCTATTGACCATGTAGTGTGTATTTTAGCGATAAGTCTGTTTACAGTGACATGACTCTACCCCTTGCCTGGAAATTCCTTTACGATCCTTCTTCCACCCCAGCCTTTCTCCTTGAAACAGATTTCAATGGTAACCTTATCACTTTCACTCAAAGGCATGGTTGATACTTCCAAACTCAAACTTTGGACAGAACTGAGTTTGGATACAAAGGACAATTTAAAAAAAATCAATAGACTTGACACTAAGACAGGCTATTTTGAGACTGACACGCTTGGCGACAGTAGAGTGCCACGTCAGTGAGACCAGGTGGGACACTAGCCATTTGCGAGTGTACTTGTTGATTTTTGCCTCAATCGACTCGACTGAACAGACTAACTGACCATTGCAAACAGTGGCGATTAAAAGTAAACAGGGACAAAACAAAAGTAGTTATATTTTCCAAACATGATCCTGTGCTTCCACACTTTACCAGGACGGGAAAAAATATCATAAACACAGCCGATCAATATGAATATCTTGGGTTAATTCTCCACAAAAGTAGAAGTTTTTAATTAGCCCATGATCGTCTTACTAAACAAGCGACAAAAGTGACTCATTCCCGTAGGCGTTCATTTACAAGCAAGAACATAAACGTATAAAACCATGCTTGAATTGTTAGATCATCTGATAAGTCGTATCACGTCACATGGAGCATAGTCGTGGTTTGCCTGTGGCGTAAAATGAAGAGACATTAACGCTCCAATTTCACGAGACGAGTTTTAAGAAAAGTGCTTAACTACGACATTCTATCATGAAAATCTTAACATGAGATTCTTTAAACGATTGTTTGGGTGTATAAACAATATAGCAACGAACATACCGGTATAAGGTGAGTTGGGATGATTCCCTGTATGCATGTAAATTATATGTCATATATCTCATTCTGTACACATGCAACATAGCCACATAATACGTCATATATAAAACAGTTTTTAAAAGAAATGAAAGACAGCCAAAGCACTTCAGACAACCAGTGGCCTTATTTTGTCAGCTCTGTTCTTGCCCTGCTTGGTTTCAATCATGTATGGCCAAACCAGTATCAGTATCAGTAGCTCAAGGAGGCGTCACTGCGTTCGGTCAAATCCATATACGCTATACCACATCTGCCAAGCAGATGCCTGACCAGCAGCGTAACCCAACGCGCTTAGTCAGGCCTTGAGAAAAAAAGAAAATAAATACATAAATAAATAATCAATTGAAAAAATAAATAAATAAATGAAAAAAATTAAATAGAAGGAAAATTAAATAAAGGAATTAAAAAAATAATAATAAAAATAATAAATAAATTAAATAATATAATTAAAAAAATAAAAAGGCCAAAGCAGGGAACACAAATTGTTGACAGATTAACATTTGCACCCAGAGTCGTACTGACTCATCAGCTGTTGGGGAAAGCAGATACATGAAAAACAAAAATCCATGTATACTCTTTACAATGATTTTACTAAATAATACAAGCATGAACCGCGTCTGATCTACTGAAGAACATGTTAGCATAGAATAGCCATTAATTTGTGGTTTTTATGACAAATGAATATGAATCTGATTCTGATACTGGTTCAGATTCACAGAGAGAGAGAGAGAGAGAGAGAGAGAGAGAGAGAGAGAGAGAGAGAGGGACAGACAGAGACAGAGACACTGAACACTGAAATGTTTAATGTCATTAGCTGTAAAGCTCTAGTGATATAGTGGGTACTTATCAGAACAAAATGGTGCAAAACAGATAAAATGGAACAGAAAGGAAAACAGAACTGAAACAAAATAAAGTAATAAGAAATCATCGACTCCTTGGCACTTTGTCATTAGCTTAAAGTACATGTCCAGGGGATAATGTGCCTTTTTCTTAAAAGTCGTTCATCTCCACGGTTTGGACAATACACAGAAAACATATAAGTCATATAATAAATATTTTTGTATGTCACATCGACACACATCATATCAGTACAAATACCCACTAACGTACATATGAATAATTAAATGATTATTTATGCCTGAACATCAAAACCCATCATATCAATACGAACACATCATAAAAAAAATTATAATTACATTGTCGAGATTGACCGTCCATATGTAACCCTTCCTTTTTATCAATGCTTTTTCCCCTCGTAGAACCCATACTAATTTTTGATTGATTGATGAGTATTTGGACCGATGATGGACGTCTTCCGTATATTTGTTGCCTCGGATACATATTTTGCAATTGAAGAGACACAGAGAGAAGACAAGACAAATTGCTTACACACACACACACACACACACACACACACACACACACACACACACAGAGAGAGAGAGAGAGAGAGAGAGAGAGAGAGAGAGAGAGAGAGAGAGGAAATCACCCTTTTTTAAAAACATTGTCTATAAGCTGTTAGCTTGTTGCTATGGTGTTTATGTGTGCACATGTTGCTATGGTGTTTATGTGTACATGTTTCCTGAGGAAAGATTACGGATAATAAAGAAAGATATATGTCCAATCCAAATCATCGTCAAACCCCCACCCCCACCCCCTTCCCCCACTCCCTCCAAAAACAACAAAACAACAAAAAAAATTTAAAAAGAAAAAAAAAAACCCGTTTACCTTTTTGCCCATATCGAACCGCATAGGAGTGTGAACAGAAGACACTGTGACAGAAACCAGACAAGAGGTCACACCAGTAATATTGACTCTGCACACCTCTCGGTCTTTTTATCCGGCACTCGTCACACGCGTTAAGCTGGCCCAGGTGCGGAACTTCGGTTTCCTGCCGTGTTTAACGAAAGGACATTCGACATAGTCAACGTCTCAGGCACTCCTTTTGACGCGATGAATAAAATCACCTTGGCCTTGATTAGCGTCGTTATTATAATTAGGTCAGCCACGCCTTACTTGTCCATAAATTGGAGCGCTATGGAATTAGAGGTCAGCTCAACACGTGGATCAAAAGCTTTCTTGTGGAAAGGCAGCAAGCAGATGTGGTGGAGGGAGCCACCTCAGAACACAT
The DNA here is from genome assembly GCF_041734735.1 of Babylonia areolata. Lineage (NCBI taxonomy): Eukaryota > Metazoa > Mollusca > Gastropoda > Neogastropoda > Buccinidae > Babylonia > Babylonia areolata. The sequence goes on along the minus strand of NC_134894.1, from coordinate 15,095,257 downwards.
TCCAATCAACTCGGGTGTTCCCCAGGGCTCGGTCCTCGGCCCTTGTCTCTTCCTTCTCTACATCAATGACCTCCCAAATACCATCAAATCTAAAGCCAGATTATTTGCAGACGACACCATGTGCAACAAAATAATCAAGAAGGAAGCTTACCAGCACACACTCCAAGAAGACCTTTTTTAGGTTCAAAGGTTAAAAATCATTTTAAATCCGAGAAACCCTATTTCGGAGAAACAGTGGGCCATGCAGTTCCACCC
>NC_134894.1:15062502-15090002 GCF_041734735.1 Babylonia areolata | reverse complement strand
ATATCGCCAATTGAACCGTCCTTTTTCATAATAAAACCCGACGTTTAAATGCTGTTTTTTTTAGGGTTTTTTTTTGTTTTGTTTTTACACAATAAGCCTATATAATTATTTGCAACATCACGTCTACGTTCATTATGGTTTCTATTAAAACATTTTTTTTTAATCCTTATGGTGTGAGGCGAGTTCAACAACCTGACGGCGTTTGTCCTCACGGTCAAGTTGCTGTTGCAGGGCTCTGGGAGCTGGCCGTTTGTGAGGATCAAGCTGTGCTTCTGACATAGAGGTATCTGTTGCATTCTCTTTTGATGATTATCATGGGAGGAAGGTGGCAGAATGGCTTAGACGCTAAGCTGCTAATGCAGAGAGTCTGGAAGGGTGTGGGTTCGAATCCCGCTCTCGCCCTTTCTCCCAAGTTTGACTGGAAAATCAAACTGAGCGTCTAGTCTTTCGGATGAGACGATAAACCGAGGTCCCGTGTGCAGCACGCACGTGGTGCACCGAAAAAGAACCCATGGCAACGAGAGTGTTGTCCTCTGGCAAAATACAGACTACGCGAAGAACAAAAACAATATTTTCTAAACGTGATGAAGACTACGCGAAGAGCAAGAACAGCATTTTCTAAATGTGTTGAAGACTGCGCGAAGAACCGTATTTTCTGCATGGACCTGATAAGAGTTCGCCAATGTGCATCATCATCTTGTTGTTGCTGTTGTTTTCCTCCTACTCCTCCTTCTCTTCCTCTTTCTTCTTATTCTTTTGCTTCTTCTTCTTCCTCTTCTTCTTCCTCTTCCTCCTCATCCTCCTTCTCCTCGTCTTCTTCTTCTTCTTCTTCTCGTCTTCTTCTTCTGTTTTGTAGTCACCGACCGTACGGGCCCCAACCAATGACCTGAAAACAGTTCTCTTCATCTCTCTCCCTGTTCCTCGTCTCTCTAAGGGCATTGTCCAGCTCATGTCTGACCACTGTGGGATATTGTCCTCCCGTTAACTCCCGAAAACGGAGTATGGCTCCCTATATGGCACGGTTAAAACGGTCATACACGAAAAGCCCACTCGTGTACATACGTGTGAACGTGGAAGCTGCAGCCCACGAACGCAGAAGAAGTAGTCCTCCCATCTCTGTTTTCTCTCTGCCTCTCCTTCTCCTCCCCTGCCACTGTGCGCACGTGCAGAATTATCTTTGGAAGATCTGCTGATCGCGAAACCTGCCCACTCCACTTCGATTTTCATTTCTTTCACTTTTTGGTTCGGGAATCTCCTAGCGATCCGATGGTTTGCCTGACTACATCTCTGTTCTCTTCGTGTGCGAGGTGATTCCTTGAACGTGAACTTGGTAGACGTTTGAGGCCCTGGCATTCTGAAAGTAACACCCCCACCCCACCCCCATGCCCCCTCCGGAAAAATAAGAAAAAAAGAATAAAAGCAATGGCAAGACCGTGGCGATTCCAGTTCACACGGTGTACACAAGCAGGACGAATCCTCATCTTTCGCAGCCCTGACATAGCATAGTGGGGACTACTTTTCTGTCTATGTTTTCTAATTCACTTAATTGGTGAAAGTCACCCACAGCAGAATCCTGTTCTCTTTTTTTCCGTGTCCTTGAAGGTTTCAGTTTCAGTAGCTCAAGGAGGCGTCACTGCGTTCGGACAAAACCATATACGCTACACCACATCTGCCAAGCAGATGCCTGACCAGCAGCGTAACCCAACGCGCTTAGTCAGGCCTTGAGAAAAAAAAAAGGGGGGAATAAATAATACATAAGCTTACATAAATAAATAAATAATAATTATAATATAGAAAAAGGTAGTAGTAGTAGTAATAATAATAATAATATAAAAAATATAAAAAAGGAAAAAATAAAGAAGGAACTGACAGTAAGGTCTCCTAGTTTTGATCATGCTGCTGGTGTAAGTATGTGACAGTTTGCAAGGGAAGACAGGAGCGTTGTGGGCTCTTTCCCTTTCTCTCTCTCTCTCTCTCTCTCTCTCTCTCTCTCTCTCTCTCTCTCTCTCTCCTCTCTCAATTCAGCTCAGTTCAGTTCAGTTCAGTTACTCAAGGAGGCGTCACTGTGTTCGGACGAATCCATACACGCTACACTACATCTGCTAAGCAGATGCCTGACCAGCAGCATAACCCAACGTGCTTAGTCTCTCTCTCTCTCTCTCTCTGTCTCTCTCACACACACACACACACACACACACACACACACACACACACACACACACAAACACACACACACACACACACACACACACACACACACACACAGACTGTACACATCATACACATACACAGACAGACAGATACACATTCACACATACGTGCACTCTCGCACATTCACACAGAGCACACAAATACCGCTTCATTCATTCGAGAAGCCAATCCCACATAGATATCAACACCGTTAATACATTTCAGTTGAAAACCCGCCGTTGTTCTTCAGTCTTGCACATAATATCGTTTGACAGATAACCGTAGGCAGTTGCTATCTTACTTCATAAATAACTCCATAAATAAAGATTTACTGCGCTATCTATAACAACGAACACACGCGCGTTCATCCAAGAAAGACACACAGAGAGAGGGGGAAAGAGAGGGAAGATATATTAACAGATAGATGAAGAGACAGAGAGGCAAATACATACATACATACGTACGTACGTACAGACAGACAGACAGACAGACTGACATTTAAAACTAAACTCGATGAAACGTTTGAAGTAAAGAATTACTGCAGAGGCAGACAGAGAAAGAGAGACAGAGAGAGGGAGGCGGGGGGGGGGGGGGGGGGGGGCGAGGGGGGGAGCGGAGAGGGGGGGGGCAGACAGAGAAAGGGAAAGAGAGATAGAAGCATGGAAGGAGACAGAGAGAGAGAGGGGGGGCAGACAGGGAAAGGGAAAGAGAGAGAGAGGCATGGAAGGAGACACAGAGAGAGGGGGGGCGGCAGACAGGGAAAAAGGAAAGAGAGAGAGAGGGGGGCAGACAGAGAAAGGGAAAGAGAGAGAGAGGCATGGAAGGAGACAGAGAGGGGGGCGGCAGACAGGGAAAAAGGAAAGAGAGAGAGAGGGGGGCAGACAGAGAAAGGGAAAGAGAGAGAGAGGCATGGAAGGAGACAGAGAGGGGGGGCAGACAGGGAAAAGGGAAAGAGAGAGAGAGGCATGGAAGGAGACAGAGAGAGGGGGGGCAGACAGAGAAAGGGAAAGAGAGATAGAAGCATGGAAGGAGACACAGAGAGAGACAGAGAGAGAGATGGGGGGGGGGGGCAGACAGAGAAAGGGAAAGAGAGAGAGAGGCATGGGTAGAGACACACAGAGAGACAGACAGAGAGAGAGGGGGGCAGACAGAGAAAGGGAAAGAGAGAGAGAGGGGGGCAGACAGAGAAAAGGAAAGAGAGAGAGAGGGGGGGCAGACAGAGAAAGAGAAAGAGAGGCATGGGTGGAGACACACAGAGAGACAGACAGAGAGAGGGGGGGGGGGCAGACAGAGAAAAGGAAAGAGAGAGAGAGGGGCAGACAGAGAAAGAGAAAGAGAGGCATGGGTGGAGACACACAGAGAGACAGACAGAGAGAGGGGGGGGGGCAGACAGAGAAAGGGAAAGAGAGAGAGAGGGGGGCAGACAGAGAAAGAGAAAGAGAGGCATGGGTGGAGACACACAGAGAGACAGAGAGAGAGAGGGGGGGGGCAGACAGAGAAAGGGAAAGAGAGAGAGAGGGGGGCAGACAGAGAAAAGGAAAGAGAGGCATGGGTGGAGACACACAGAGAGACAGACAGAGAGAGAGGGGGGCAGACAGAGAAAAGGAAAGAGATGGGGGGCAGACAGAGAAAGAGAAAGAGAGAGAGGGGGGGGCAGACAGAGAAAAGGAAAGAGATGGGGGCAGACAGAGAAAGGGAAAGAGAGAGAGAGGCATGGAAGGAGACACAGAGAGAGGCACAGAGAGAGAGAGAGAGAAAGAGAGAGAGAGAGGCAGACAAAGAGAGACAGACATACAGACAAATTTTCAGAGTGTGAGATACTTCAGATTTATGGTGATTTACTGGCGTTCGACCATCGGCCGATATATAAACCATACCAAAAAACAAAAACATATGAAAAATGGACAATGTTGTGTGTCAAACAGAGTGAGGACAGAGAGTAACTGACAGAAGGAGAGACAGAGACAGTGCAAGATCGACAATTCCTCAAAACCAGACAGGCAGAGACAGAGACAGAGACGAAGATGATGAAGATGAAGAAGAAGAAGAAGAAGAACAACAACAACAACAACAACAACAAGAACTAGAAGAACAGGAAGAGCAAGAAGCACACACAGAGAGAGAGAGAGGGAGACAGAGACAGAGAGAGACAGAGACAGAAACAGCAACAGAGCGAGCGAGCGAGTGAAAGACAGAGAGAGAGAGGAATGAAAACTCAATGAATAGAGCATGCCCGATATCGAGAGAGAGAGAGAGAGAGAGAGAGAGAGAGAGAGAGAGAGAGAGAGAGAGAGAGAGAGAGAGAGAGAGAGAGAGCAACATCGTCAACAAAAACCCTCAAAACCATACACAGACAGAGAACTGACAGAAAGAGGCGGTCGAAAACTGGGTGAATAGTATAGTACGTCCCATGTGTTGGTATCACCAGCATCATCATCATCATCATCATCATCGTCGTCATCATCATCATCATCGTCATCATCATCATCATCGTCATTATCATCATCATCATCATCATCATCATCATCATTATCATCATCATCGTCATTATCATCATCATCATCGTCGTCATTATCATCATCATCGTCATTATCATCATCATCGTCATCATCATCGTCATCATCATCATCGTCATTATCATCATCATCGTCATCATCATCATCGTCATTATCATCATCATCATCATCATCGTCATCATCATCATCGTCATTATCATCATCATCATCATCATCGTCATTATCATCATCATCGTCATCGTCATCGTCGTCATTATCATCATCATCATCATCATCGTCATTATCATCATCATCGTCATTATCATCATCATCATCATCATCATCGTCATCATCATCATCGTCATTATCATCATCATCATCATCGTCATCATCATCATTATCATCATCATCGTCATCATCATCGTCATCATCATCATCGTCATTATCATCATCATCATCATCATCATCATCATCGTCATTATCATCATCATCATCGTCATCATCATCGTCATTATCATCATCATCGTCATCACCACCACCACCGAAGACAGTTCACTTGGCTGTTTCTTCATCAACAAAGTGTTTCTTTGTTTCTCTCTGTCAGACTGCCGCAGCAGCGTGTGTCGTGGGCATCAGTCAGTTTTCAGTGGTTCATCATCTCTCTTATCTCTCTCTTCCTCTCTCTCTCTCTCTCTCTCTCTCTCTCTCTCTCTCTCTCTCTCTCTCTCTCTCTCTCTCTCTCTCTCTCTCTCTTTAAATTCCTTAACACTGATACAAAATACAGACAGGCACACACAGATATGCAGACACAGAAAGAGAGTTACTCTCATGCATATTCATACACACGCATACTAACACACGCGCGCGCGCGCACACAAATATACACACACTCACGAACAATCACACGCACATACAAATACACAGATACACACTCAAACATACACACACGCGCGCGCGCACGCGTGCACACATGGACACACACACACACAGAGACACACACACACACACACTCACACTTAAGCACACACGCACCATGCACACACACACACACACACACACACACACACACACACACACACAGATAGACAAATACACAGGCACAGCCACAGCCACACAAACACACACACACACACACACACACACACACACACACACACACACACACACACACCTCCCACTACACACATCAACTGCCCTCAAAACAGATGTTAAAGAAAAAACAACAGAAATACAGAGTATGTGCCCAGGATAAGGGTTCTCTTTTTTATCATTTGGAGAGAGAGACAGAGAGACAGAAACAGAGACAGACAGAGACACGGAGACAGATAGACAGACAGAGACCTAGAATCAGAGATAAAGTAAATCAGAAAGGAAGAGAAAAAACACAAACATCCACGTGAAAAAAGTGTTATTTGTTTATTTATTTATCTATTTATTCATGCATTTATTCATTATTTATCTATTTATTCATGCATTTATTCAATTTATTTAGTCATTTATCTGCTTATTTATCCATTTATTTATTTCGTTAGTTATTCAATCAGTCATTTATTAGATTTTATTCATTTTTTCCTTCATTCATTTTATTTATTCATTTATCTATTTCATTTTATTGTCATTTTTTCTTTCTTTCTTTCTTCATTTTGTAACTTTGCTTACATGTTTTTTGGGGTTCTTTTGTTGTTGTTCTTTTGTTGTTGTTGTTGTTGTTTTATTCTTATCTTTTTATTTATCTACTGATTTGTTTGCTTGTTTTTTGACAATATTTGAACATCTTTGACAACCATGACAATGAAATGCACACTCGGCAAAAAGAACAGTAGCCACAATCAGTGGCACGGTGGCCTGGTGGCAATACGCCCGACTTAGATGCCAGTGCCTACGGGTTTGAGTCCTGTATACAGACTAGGATTTGTAACTCTTACCTTCAGCTCCATTCCATGTGCTGGCCGTCAGTATTTGAAAGAAGTCATTCAAAGCTACACACCCCCACGACAACTCAGATCATCTTCCGATTCACGACAGTTACTCGATCCCCGTGTTATAAAAACCTGATCGGTGATTCTTCCTTTTCTCATTCAGATCCATCTGTCTGGAACAATTTAGTTTACCTCACGATCTTCGCCACTCTTTTTCTCATTTCAGTCTTTTTTGAAAACGCCTATGCATTGATCTTCAATACCATTCCGATGACATTCAATAACAAGCTATGCAAACTCTCTCTCTCTCTCTCTCTCTCTCTCTCTCTCTCTCTCTCTCTCTCTCTCTCTCTCTCTCTCTCTCTCTGTGTATCAGTGAGTGAGTGTGTGTGCGCGTGCGTGTGTGTCTGTGTGTGTGTGTGTGTGTGTGTGTGTGGCTGTGTGTCTGTCTGTCTGTGTCTGTCTGTCTGTGTCTGTCTGTCTGTTCATGTGCGTGCGTGTATGTGTGTGTGTGTGTGTGTGTGTGCGTGCGTGCGTGTGTGTGTGTGTGTGTGTGGTGTGTGCGTGCGTCTAATTTAGTAATGTAATACACGTAGTGTTCGAGTCCGTTTATGCTTTTGAGCGTTAAACCATGATTCTGTTGCGTATGCGTGGGTTTAATGTTTCTGAGTGGGCGTGGGTTTGATGTTTACATTAAAGCTCACCGACCTCCACTGAAGGGAGGAAAGCAGTCAACAAGTATCCATTATTACTGTTATGGCAATAAGTACGCACGTGTGCTCATGTGTGTGTGTGTGTGTGTGTGTGTGTGTGTGTGTGTGTGAGTGTATGTGTGTGTGTGTGTGTGAGTGTGTGTGTGTGAGTGTATGTGTGTGTGTGCCTGTAGCGTTGAGCACGTGCGTAGGTGTAAACTGAATTTGTTTAGTTTCTGGTGACAATTGATGCAGTATTGTCTACACTCCGACGGCTACAGTTACAAAGAGATGCTTGTTCTCGCCTGGAAAAAATATGTTCTGGAAAAAACAACAACAAAAAACACACAAAAAACACCACATCTTGACTGCGGTAGAAAAAAAGAAAAGAAAAAAAGAGGTGTTGAAAGAAGCTATTGTCTGCAAAAACACCAGATAATCGAGAAAATGTGGAGTATATCTTCCTCAGAATGCAGACACGTATTTACCATGCACATAATCTCACGATCCTGTCCCCGTGAATGCATTGCCCAGGACACAACTCGCGAACGTGCACTCTACGTATGCACGAATGGCTCCTTGCCTTCTGTTTGTCATTTGAGATTCATTCTAGTCACTCCAAAATTATAAAATAATATCGGTCAGATACGCCTTCATTTATCCCGTATGTTCTTTCAGAGACAAAAACAACGGTTGGGGTTGTTCTAAGTCAGTTGATGAAGTGGAACAGTGTTGATTTACAATGTGCACAAAAATTATTTTGAAAATCTCTGTTTCATCTCTCTCTTTCTCTCTCTCTCACTGTTTCACACACACACACACACACACACACACACACACACACACACACACACACACACACACACGCACACATGAAAACACACGAACACACACACGCACACACACACATACACACATAAACACGCACACACGAAAACACAAGAAAACACACGAACACTCACACGCACACACACACACGCACACACACACACGCACACACACACACACACCCACACGTACACACACACACACATACACACGCACACACGAAAACACACGAAGACACACACACACACACACACACACACACCCTCCCTCTCCCTCTCCCCCCCCCCCCCCCCCCCCAGCCCGCCCCCGCCCCCCCCCCCCCTCCCCCCCGACCCCCCTCTCTCTCTCTGGCTGTTTGGGGGAATGAATGTTTTCTCAATTTATTTAAATTGTTTCTTCTTTCTTTCTTTCTTTCTTTTTCTTTCTTTCTTTTTATTTCCTTTCCCTCCGCATCTCTTTCTCCGTTCTTCGTTCGAATGTTGCCTACCGACCGGGGAATCCTCTTCTTCTTTTCTCCCTCAATGGTTTCAACTCATACAGAATCACGCGAAACGTGAATTAAGTGGTGAGTTCCACCTCCACCGCCCCACCCCCCCGCAACCCCCTCCCTCTCTCTCTGTCTGTCTGTCTGTCTCTCTCTCTCCTGAGGCAGTCTTTCTCCCCCTCCTCTCTCCCTCTCTCTCCGTTTCAGTGGTCCCATTTCACAGGGGAAAAGTTGATTTATGTGGTGAAGAAGTCTTTCTCCCTCCCCCCTTTCTCTCTCCCTCCCTCATCCCCCCCCCCCCCCCTCTGTCTCTCTGTCTCTCTGTCTCTCTCTCTCTGTGGGGTTTCTGCTCATTCAGCATAAAACATGAATTACGAGATTAATTCACAAGGCTCTCTCTGTGTGTCGAGAGCATCTCTCTCTCTTCTCTCTCTCTCTCTCTCTCAGCAATCCACACTCACAGGGGAAAAAACATGATTTACGTGGTGATTTCATCTCCAGAAGTAGTCTTTCTCCCTTTCTTTCTCCCTCACTCACCCCCTCTCTCTCCCAAGGGTTCCTGCTCACTTAGCATAAAACATGGATTTCGTGCTCAATTCACAGGGCTCTCTGTGCCGAGTTTCTCTCTCTCTCTCTTTGTCTCTCTATCTCTCTATCTCTGTCTCTGTATCTCTCTCTCTCCCTCTCTCTCTCTCTTGGTCAATATTGAGTTAAGAAATGGTATAAGAGGTAAATTATACAGATGTATTCAGAGTATGTATGATAATGTAAAATGTAGTTAGATGTGGTGCATACCTTAACTCTCTCTCTCTCTCTCTCTGTCTCTCTGAATCAGCATTCTTATTGATACTTGATAGCGTGACCAAACTTTATGCTCTTCTGTGAATAAAATCCCAGTGCCTTTCTATTTTATGAAAAGATACGTCGCCGTTTTCATCAACAAACCTGTCAACAACAATTTCTCTGTTGAAGACAATAAAGCATCCTCGTATCTTTTGTACTGTGGCAATATAGCAAAGACTTGTATTCAATACACACGCATCTGCAGAAATGCAACAGGAGGAAGAAAACAGGAGATTGTGGCTGATAGCTTAAACCGCCACACACAGAGGGACTGACCAGAGGCAAGGCAAGAGACAAGGCAAGACAAGACAAGACCAGAAATGACGAGACATGCTTATTTCATGTAACCCCGTGGGGGTACATGAACATGTTACATATTTCATGCAACCAGTTGCACAGTATTATATTGTATTGTATTTCTCTTTTGCCACAACAGATTATTCTGTTTGAAATTCAGGCTGCTGTCCCCAGGGAAAGCGCTTCGATACACTGAGCACGCCACCCCTTTTTTTCTGCCTGCAGTTTTATTTGCTTTCCTTTCTAAACGGAGTTTTCTTCAGAATTTTGCCCTTTCGTTGCCGTGGGTTCGTTTACATGCGCTAGGTGCATGCTGCACACGGGACCTCAGTTCATCATCTCATCCAAATGACCAGCATCCAGACCACCACACAAAGCCTAGTGGAGGGGGGAGAAAATACTGGCGACTGTGGGATTCGAACCAGTGCGCTCAGATTCTCTCGCTTCCCAGGCGGGCGGATATGTTATCACAAGGTCAACACTCCACTAACATGCACAAGTATGAAAATCATTTGGCATTATATTCACAATCAGTTACAAAGACCATGCAAACTGGTCGGTTCAGAGACATACTTGATAGATTTGGAGGGAAAAACCCGAACTATCCATCTCTAGATAAAGGGTGTCTATCATTTATTGAAAATATGCTAGAAGAGAGTGTAAATAAGACGTAGTCACACGAAGAATTTGTTAATAGTCCACTCAGGGAGATGCACTGTGTCGATGTATATATGAATGCATTTATTAGAAATTTAATGAAAAAGATAAATACGGATAAGTAGACCTTTGTTTTAAATTTCAAAGCTATTTTGGCAAGTATCTTTTTCTCGTTTCTTAGATGTTGAGTAGTGGAACGGATAATAAAACTCGTCCCCCAACCCAGCACCCCCCGCCCGAACAAAGATGATTCCACAGCAGCATGATCTCTGGAGATAGCACTCTGCAGCAGCAGCAGCAGCAGTAGTAGTAACAGTAACAGTAGTAGCAGTAGAAAGGAGAAGCGTGAGCGAAGGAAGCAGGGCTCAACTTCTGGAGACTTTTTCCCTTGCAACACACGTGGGAAGTGCTGCGCATCCAGATTCGGTCTCTTCTCCCATATGAGGACACACACCGACAGATAAGCCTGCCTGCCTACTCATCCGTCGGTCCGACGGGAGACTCCATCATCATCAGTAGTAGTAGTAAATGCGAGGCATATCACAGGGCAGCAGCAGCAACAACAGCAACAACAACAGCAGCAGCATACAGTAATAGTAGAAGTAATTTCTGCAGCTAAGCTACCATCAGTGTTCAGTTAGAGAGAATGAGTTTTAAATCTAATGTCCCCTCTCGTTTTTGTCAGTTCCATTACATCATATTCAAGATAAGATATTAACGTTTCAATTTACGAAACGGTGTCAAACCCATCAGTTGTTACAACGCTATACTGCTCACAAATACAAAAGAAACCCAAAACAGATGAATAAACGAATTACTGAAAAAAGTCAATAAATTATAATTGAATAAAGAAAAACGAAACAAATTAAAACTCCAGAACTGAAACAAAAAAAACACACCCATAATTCAAAAGTGTGGGCGCTCAAAGACGTTTCGTTTCCATCCTCTTCCAAATCCATTCTCTTCTGCCCCCCCCCCCCCACTTCTCCCCTTACTCCCCCCCTCCCTCTTTCCAACTTTCCCTTAATGCACTCCCTCCCCCCCTCCCCCTACACCACTACCTCCCCTTGTCCGTCATGCCAGCCAGGGTGTGAAACAGTACAGAATGTAACTGCAAAGATGAAGGCAGGGCCGACAATACGGCACCATAGTCGTAGAGAAACGGATAGGCAGAGAGACAGACAGACAGACAGAATCAGAGACAGGCAGACAGAGTCAGACAGACAGAAAGCAAGACAGACAGACAGACAGGGTGAGAGAGACAAACAGAGAAAAAAGAGACAAAGACAGAGACAGACAGACAGGCAGACACAGACAGTAACAGAGAGACAGAGACAGACAGAGAGAGATAGAGACAGACAGAGAGAGAGAGAGACAGAGACAGAGACAGAGACAGACAGACAGACAGAGAGAAAGACAGACGAACAGACAGACAGACAGAGCGTGTGTATTCCAGATAGGTGCCAGTCTACGGGTGTAAGAATGTATGGGGAGGTGCTATGAATTGTTTTTCTCCCGCCACCGAGTGTAAACCTGTGTGCTCGCCAACCATCCATCCAACCAACCAACCAACCACAAACCCTCCCTCCCTTCCCCGATACCCATCTCCCTCACCTTCCCACATACCCTCTTCCACTTCCATCCTCCCCTCTTCCCACAACGGCTTTGCCAAACGCAGACAGCAGACAGACAGTCGTTCAATTTGAACTGCAGCTAAGACGAAACCAGAGGCACGTGTTTTGCTGTCTTGGCATTGTATGGATCCGTACAGCAACGCTTACGAACGCTTTTGTTCTGACTGAAGTGACTGTGATCAAAAGACTTGGATGTAATCGCGTAATTGCTCTTACAGTTCATTCTCTTCTAACATCAGCGTCGTTGATTGGCTGAGACAAAAATTCCCAAACCAACGCACATTAAAAGCGTCTTTCAATTCAGATCAGTAAGCCTTATTCAACGTGATATTGGACTGGGTCGGATTTGCTTCAGATAGCAGCCCTATTACGATCTTCATCGCGAAAGTTGGTCACGTTTTGTTTGTCCTGTCATTGCCTGAAAACAGTTTCGTGTTTCTGTTTTTCCCGTTGCTTTGTTTTCAACAAAAGATGATCAGCATGACCAGAAGGACTCACCCGAGGCCCTAGATTACACTGTAAAGAAACAAGAACAAACTTTAAACAATAGTATTCGTGAAAAACACTTTTTTTAAATCAGCGATGGCCCAGTGTGGGGCTGGCTACTGATGAACTTGACAACGTTTCTGTGAATGCGTATACACATGGGAATGAAACTTCCAAAGATGCTGTTGTAACGTGGACACAGAACCGCTTGCCGCTCCCTGTCTGAGAAGCGTGGCTTTGTGTCAAAGTTTACAGACATATATCACTGTTGCTGTCCTACACTGAACAGAATGGAGCAGCAGGCTACCCACAGAAAGTCCAGACTTGTTGTGCAGTGGATCGCATTCTTTGTGTTCCTTTGCCTGTCACGTGGCGTGTCATGTACAAACGGCGTCCAAGAGAGAATCAGTGACCCCAGGGAGCAGCCACAAAGAGCCACACCCGATTCCCCGCCCACAACGGACACCAGCACTTCGCCAACGACGGCAACGACTCTTCCGTCCATGAACAGAATAAAGGAATACTTTGACAACCGCCACAACAACGGCCCCCAAATATCCGGTCTGATGACGAGGGTTAAACAGAGGTTCAGAAGACCCAGGGTGGTGTGGCCAAGACTTCACAACATCAGCCCCGCCATGGCTGGACACAGAAGGGCCAGTGTGCGACACCGGGGAGGAGACCCCAGACACAGGACGAGGGGCATCAGTCAGGGCTACCCTAGTCCACAGACCGGGCTCAGGCGGGGCCGTCACCAAGCGAATGGGGGAAAGGAACACTCAGCATCAGAGGAACAAGGTCAGAGTCCACAGGTCAAAACCGGAGCAGCGCCGGGGCAGTCGGGGTCAGACTACGGTCCTGGTGACGACAACAACAACAACGTCAGTGTCCGCATCAACGCCGTCAAGAACCCCAGAGCCAACAGCGGCACGAGGTGGGTGCGGTTGAGGCCGTACCGTCCCCGAGTGGTGTACCCCAACCGTGTGATGTTCTACCCACGTCGCTACACCCCCACTGTCCAGCACATCCAGCCCAGGGCTCAGGCTGACCCACGAACGACCGAAGCGCTGGCCATGCTGACCCAGAGACTGTCCCGCATGGAGGCCAGGATGGCCAGACTGAAGGAGGCCGTCACCATGCAGGGGGCGGCCCACATCACATCGGCACGGAGACTGGAGGCCATGCTCGCTGAACAAGCCGAGCAGATCGCCGACAATGGGAAGGACACCCAGACCATTCTAGGGAATCTCCAATACTGTTGTGGACGTTCGCTGCGAAGAGGAGGAGCCCAAGCCTCACACCACCCTGGTGCGGATCCGTCATCAGTGGCGAATCCACGCCGTCCTCAAGAGATCAAAAGGGGCTTGACTCCATCACTCAGGTATACAAACCGAAATCTTCCTGGACTCCAAGAGGTGGAAGACAAGCAGGACGACAATGAAGATGGCGCACAGTTAGAACACAGAAATGACTCTTATGTTGAAGACAGTAGTTTGCAAGATGACGGCTTTGGCAAAACAAAATCCCCTGCATTCAAGCAGCGTATGGTCATACATGACAGTGAATCTGATAACAACGATACGGACACAGCTGAGGTATATGATGAACATGGACATGGAAATGAAAATAGTGACAGACTAAAAAACACAATTACAAACACCGAGACGCCCATGACTCCTCGATTCAAGCAATACAAAGTCAAAAATGAGGACGATGCTGATAATAACTATACTGCGGTAATTGAGGAATACGATGAATCTGAGCAGCCATCTTCTATAAATGAAAATACTGATAAAGTGGCAGACACAGCGGAGACACCCACAACCTATCGATTCAAACAATACAAAGTCATAAATGAGAGTGATGCTAATAATAACAACACTGAGGTGATCGAGGAATACGATGAATTTGAACAGCCATCTTTTACAACAACAAACGGTAATAAACTGGGACACACAACCGAGACACCCACACTCGCTGGATTCAAGCAGTACAAAATCATCAGCGAGGGCGATGCCAGTAACAACTACACCGAAGTCATCGAGGAGTATGATGATGAAGATGGAGAAGAGCAACTTGATTCAAAAGAAAATGGCAACGGACTGGGAACTACAACGCCAACTACAGAAATACCCGCAAGCTCCATAACACCCCGTGGTATTGACGGCTACGCTGCAGCCTACAGACTGAACAGTGACCTGATACACAGAACAGTGCGAAGTTCTCCTCGGAGTCCTTCGGACAGTCAGCAGCAAAGCCCAGAAGAGGAGACTAAGACACCCGCAAGAAACGATGGGGGAGAACATGGCAGTGACATTATTTCCTCGAAGGAAAGCACTCCTTCTGAGGCGGACAGTGCAAGACGTGTGAATGACAAGGCCACAGAGGTTTACAATGGCCCCACACTACCCAGCATTTCCGAACAGCCACAGACTTCGGACAATGATACCACGGAACCGTCCACGGAAAGAATCACCGATGCAGACAAAACCCCCAGTGACAATACCACTGTACCTGTGAAGAACAGTACTGCAGAATCAACACTGGGAAACGCTGATTCACATGAGGCGTCCACTCATTTTGGAGAAACAACTTCCGAGCCGTTGATCCTGACACCATTGCCACAGGTCAACCAAGATGCTAAACCAACCTCCCCAGAACCTGCACCAGACGGTTCTACCCTCAGCATGGACACGAAAAAAGGTATGTGTGTGTGGGGAGGGGGAGGATGTGTGTGTGTGTGTGTGCCTGCATGCGTGCGTGCTTGCGTGTGTGTGTGTGCGTGTGTGTGTGTGTGTGTGTGTGTGTGTGTGTGTGCCTGCATGCGTGCGTGCTTGCGTGTGTGTGTGTGTGTGTGTGTGTGTGTGTGCACGTGTGTGTGTGTGTGTGTGTGTGTGTGTGTGTGTGTGTGTGTGGTAAGATTTGGACAGAAAAACGATAGAGATAGTGGGTGTGGTGGTAGCGGGGTAGGAAGGTAGAGGACCATAGAGAAAGCGACAGAGAGAGAGAAAGAGAGTGAGAGACAGACAGACTGACAGACAGGTACAAAAAAGAGAGTGTCAAAGAGAAGCAGAGAGAGTGGGTATTCTCAACAGATGTACGTAACGAAGGAGAGAAAACATGTAATGCCAGATAAGATAAGGATAGTTACACCAAAAGTTATGTTGCAACAAACCTTTTATCAGTTCCACCACCCTTTCTTCTCTTTATATGTACATTCTTTCCAGGCTGTTAAATATATGTTCAGATTTTTTTTCCCATTGTTATGTCACGCCTATCACCATGTGACTAACGAGGCCATCTCTGTTTCTTCCCAGGACAGCTGATAAACTGCTTCTATAATGCGAGGTTATTTCTGTTTTGTAATGTCATCCAAAAGAAGTGAATTTTAAGACGATGGTTTGGCAAAGCATTCTCTTTCTGTCTGTCTCAGTCTCTCTCTCTCTCTCTCTCTCTCTCTCTCTCTGTGTGTGTGTGTGTGTGTGTGTGTGTGTGTCTGTCTGTCTGTCTGTCTGTCTCAGTCTCTCTCTCTCTCTCTCTCTCTCTCTCTCTCTCTCTCTCTGTCAGAGCTAGTATCTGTCTCTTCCTCTGTGTCTGTCTCTTCTTCTCTTTTTGTCAGTCTGTCTGCCTATCTGTCTGTTTGTCTGTCTGTCTGTCTTTTTGTCTGTCTGTCTCTGTCGGTTTGTCTGTCTGTCTGTCTGTCTCTGTTTCTCGCTGTGTCTCTGTCTGTCTCTGTTTCTCTGTCTGCCTGTCTCTCTCTCTCTCTGTCTGTCTGTCTTTCTCTCTGTGCCCATCTGTCTCTGATTCTCTGTCTGTGTTTGTTTGTCTGTTTGGGCGCATGTGTGTACATGGTGCCTGTACATTTATCTATCCTTGTTGACTGTACATCTATCTATCTATCTATCTATCTATGCATCCATCTATCTACCTGTTCCATACATCAAATGGCCGTTTGGAGCTGCTTGCCTGATCGTGTCCAATCAGTAGAACTATCCCACACCCCATGTCATCATGCTCCCAAATCTGGTGCCTCTTTCTTTCGCTGGCGATGTTCATCTTCAAGCCTGCACCGCCCCCTCTCCCTTCCCCGCAGCTATGATGGAGTAGAACGCAGCCACACGTCCTGTTTACAGCATACAGCAAGTATGCAAGGAGGAAATTGTGGTGTCTTTGATGGAAAAACAACAACAAGCAAAGCAAAACAAAAACAACAAGCTTGAAACGGTTCGTTTCCTGCAAATATGACGGCGCCGTTGATCATTGTCTTTCTCCTCTTGTACTCGTTGTTGTTGTTGTTATTGTTGTTGTTGTTGTTGTTGTTGTTGTTGTTCTTCTTCTTCTTCTTCTTCTTCTTCTTCTTCTTCTTCTTCTCCTCCTCTCTCCTCCTCCTCCTTCTTCTTCTTCTTCTTCTTCGTCCGTTGCTGCTGCTACTGCTGCTAATACAACAACAACGACTACTATTACTGTTACTACTACTGCTGCTGTTGCTGCCTCAACTACTACTACTACTTCTTTTTCTCCTTCACCTCCTCCTCCTCTTCCACCTACTACTACGACTACGACTACTACTACTACTACTACTACTACTACTACTGTCTTCCTGTTTATCCCTGCTCACCCACCCTGCTCTTCCTTTTTCTTCTATTTCTTGTTCCAAGGATCTTATTCTTACTGTCATTGTCCATGTCAGAATTCCACAGTCTTGTCTTTTTGCCCTCCTACTGTTCTATTTCGTGTTCTTATTCTTGATTTTGTTCTTGTTCTCGTCCCTCTTGTTCTTGCTTTTGGTCTTTGTGTTTGGTTTTCTTCGTGTACTTGCTCTTCTTCTAAAAAAACGAAATTCTTTATCAGATCAGCACAACATTGCATTATGCATCTCGTCAAACACATACGGTTATATATATATATATATATATATATATATATATATATATATATATATATATATATATATATATATATATATATATTGACAGAGAGAGAGGGGGGGGGGGGTATTCAGTCACAGTAGATTAGTCCATCCATCTAACCATTTACACACTTGCGTTCGGCCTTTTTACTTACAAATATGCGCTACATGCTTTGGATTCTCTGTGTTGATTTTAAACTGAGGCATGCCAGCAAAGTCAGTCAATGCAACAACGAATTATTGTCTGTCTGTCTATCTGTCATGGAGCTGATTGTGCAGTGATGGACGAGTTGGCGGTTGTCAGGGCTTCCCCACCACCACCACCCCTTCCGGCCCCTCCCCTTCCCTTCCCCCGCCCTTTCTGCCTTCCCTTTATCTGCAGTGTGTCTTCTTCTTTCTTCTTCTTCTTCTTTCTCCTCCTCCTCTTCATCCTCCAGTAAAAACCCTTTGTCTGGGCGTAAAATCACATGGTGCTTACAACGCAGAATAAATGTCATTATATTTTCATTCACCAAATTAGATGTCGGTTGGAAACAAAATCAATGACATTTACCTGTTACGTTTATGTTTTTACGCGTTTTCTTTCTTTTCTGATCAATTACCTACACACATCTTATCGGAACTTTCCGGCAACTGTATGCCTGTAGCGTTCTCGATTTTCGGCCCACACACTTGCAGAAAACGCAGTGAATGAAAAAGACTGGAAAAAATGGTAAATGTACTTCATTTTGTTTCCTATTGACCTCTGATTGATTGTAGAACGCTCTATGGGTGATAAGGACGAAATTTAGCGTAAAAAAAACAAACAACACTCAGTGATTTTACGCCAAGACAATTGGATTGAACTCCTCCTCCTCCTCCTCTTCCTTCTCTTCCTCCGTCTTCTTCTTCTTCTTCTTCTTCTTCTTCTTCTTCTTCTTCTTCTTCTTCCTCCTCCTCCTCCTCCCACTTCTTCTTCCTCTTACTTCTCCTCCTACCCCTTCCCCCTCCTTCTCTTCCTTTGCCTTCACCTCTTCCTCTTCCTCCTCCACCCCCACGACAACGGAGAGACTTCAGAACCATTCCCTGTCTCCAACGGAGTCAACCAAGGGTGTGTTCTTGCCCCCACCCTATTCAGTCTCATGTTTTCAGCCATGCTGACTGATGCCTTCAGAGACGCTGACGTAGGCATTGGCATCAGGTACCGCACAGATGGCTCACTCTTCAACCTCAGGAGGCTTCAAGCAAAAGCCAAGGTGAGGACAGACACCATCAACGACTTCCTGTTTGCTGATGACTGCGCTGTCAACGCTGCCTCCGATGCTGACATGCAACACAGCGTCGACAAGTTCTCTGCTGCCTGTGACAACTTTGGCCTCACATTCAGCCCAAAGAAGACTGAGGTAATGCATCAGCCAGCTCCAGGAAAGCCTTACGTTGAACCAAACATCTTCATCAACGGGCAACGACTGAACGCGGTGGATAAGTTCACATACCTGAGCGGTACACTCTCTCGCACAGTTGTCATCGACGACGAGGTGAATACCAGACTCGCCAAAGCCAGCGCTGCCTTCAGCAGACTCCATAAGAACGTTTGGAACAGGAGAGGCATCACCCTGGAGACGAAGCTCAAAGTATACAAGGCCATAGACGGTCTACAAACGCCACGCCAAAAAGCTGAACCACTTCCACACCACCAGCCTCAGAAAACTTCTCGGCATAAAAAGTGGCAAGAGAAGATCCCTGACACAGAGGTGCTCACTCGTGCAAACTTGCCCAGCATCTACACCATCTTGATGCAGGCCATGTAGTTCGCATGCCAGACCACCGGTTCCCCAAGAAACTGCTGTACGGCGAACTCCAACATGGCAAGCGCTCCCATGGAGGCCAAAAGAAGCGCTTCAAAGACACTCTGAAAGCTTCTCTGAAGGCCTTCAACATCAGCCACGACACATGGGAGCTGAATGCAATGGACAGACCAAAGTGGCGTTCAGCTGTCCACAAAGGTGCCAAATCCTGTGAGGCCAACAGAATCGCTGCAGCAGAGCAACGAATACAGGCCAGGAAAAGCAGTGCCAGCAAGTCCCCGACAGCCGCCACCACCCCCTGTCCACACTGCGTCAGAACCTTCCGGGCGCGGATTGGCCTGACCAGTCATCTGCACACCCACAGCGACCAACCCACCCACCCCCAGGATGACTAGATGGTCCTCGTCGATATAAAAGGAATACCCAACTCTCAAGTTAAAAATTTCCCCAAAAGACGTGTGCAGAGATATGTGTATATGTATATGCCTGTATCTGTCTATATATCTGTCTATATAATTAGGCCTCTGTGTGTGTGTGTGTGTGTGTGTGTGTGTGTGTGTGTGTGTGTGTGTGTGTGTGTGTGTGTGTGTGCGTGCTGCTCGTCCAATAAAGTTGATGAAAACCTCACCTCACCCATCACCACCATGTCCACTGTGTGATGGCACTGGAGGCAATGTGGCCCGAAGATGGCTGATCAGTCGATCCGATATTCAAGCACGAAGTGTCCTGTCCTGTCACATACATGTTAGGGAAAGTCTCGTGTCAGCACATCAGAGTTTGTATGTTGGTGGCCCTGGACTCGTAGAAATCCTTCCCACGGTTGTTCTCCTTTCTCCTTGCCTGTGAGGTTTGGTGATTTCTGTGTGGATGAGGCTTTGCCATGGTGAGTGGTTCTGTGAAATGGTGTCCCAAGTGGCAGTGGTTTTAATGGGGAAAGATACGTCAGAGTTGCCTTCAGAGTGTCCTTGAAATTTTGTTGTTGTTTTTTTCTGTCCTCCTATAACACACTTTCCCTGTGACAGTTCACTACGTAGGTTCTGCTTGGGGATACACTCATCTAACATATACAGCAGTCAGTGTCTCTCTCTTTCTTTCGTTATCTTACCATTCTTGTGTGCGTTTGTCTATGAGTACGGGTTTCGAAATAGTAGTGGCAGTAATGGTAAGCTAGTTCCATCATCATTTGTCATTATTATTGCAACTACTTTGTTGTTTTCGTGTGCTTTAAAAAAAAAAAATCAACAGTGACATTTATATACATTGAATGATTATTACTATCATCGTCATATTTATATTCATTTCTTTATTACTTATTTCTTCTTCTTCTTTTTTTATTCACTCATTCGTTCATTTCTTCGGTTTCACTTTTGGTCCTTAATCATTCTGGTTTACATGAACATCATTTTTGTTTTGTTACTTTATGCATTGAATGAAGGATGGTCTATTTTGCTAAGCCCGCCTTCAGAAAGCTTTACAGAGAATAAGGGGATAACCTACGATGAAGTAAACTTTAAAAAAAGAAGAAAAAAAAAGATCATGGCACAGTGACACACAAGCGGAAGAACTACTGGCACAGGTAGATAAGATGCCACCCCCACAGAAATTTGTGTGATGCTATCAGCATCCAAGTCATCATGTGGCATATGAAGATTTCCTTTCAGCCATGTTGACAAGCACAGGAAACACCACAGTAAATCTGCTGTCTATCATCTCAGTGCCAAGAGAAAAGGAAGAAAGAAAGAAAGACAGAAAAGAAAACCAAAACCCAATTCATGCTCATAAAAGCGAAGGGCTAACAGACAACCATACATTCACCCACGCTTGCATGCGCACACACACACACACACACACACACACACACACACACACACACACACACACACACACACACACACACACACACACACACACACACACACACACACACACGCTCGCGCGCATTGAGAGAGAGAGAGAGAGAGAGGCACATAGCAAACAAAGGGAAGGCAAGAAAGGAAACAAACCAGCAATCAACATCCGCAAAGCCTTCCGTCACTGCAATGATCTGCATCATGACAGACTCACAGGCAGACAATGACTGACATATTCTTACAGAGAATAACTTTGTTGGCACGTTTTCGAAAAAGCCAGGCATACGACTCGCTCAGCCGAAAGACAGAGAGAAAAAACAACAACAAGAACAAAACAAGAAAATAAACAAGAACAAGAACAAAAGCAGGAAGAACAAGAAGTAGAACAGCAGGAGGACAAAACGATGAGAATTATGAATTCTGACAAGAACAATGACAGTAAGAATGAAGTCCATGGAACAGGGAAAGGAAGAAAAAGGAGAAACAGGGTTGATAAGCTGGATAGACAGGAAGACAGTAGTAGTGGTTGTAGTAGTAGTAGCAGCAACAGCAGCAACAGCAGCACCACTAATTCACAAAAGTTGCACATAACTATGAGATAAAATATGATATAATAAACAGACAAAATCTGATGCAACTCGACAAGTTCAGAGTTTAGAAGATAAATCAAGCTGGTAGGAAAAACGAATAATGTTCTAAGTAATTGGACTACATATAAATGACGATACTGTGTACAAGCAAGTTTCTGTTTTGCAGCTAGGAGAGGAGAGAAAAAAGTGCAATCTGATGATATCGAACATGCTTGTGATAATGAGATGAGTGACAGTTTTGCTTTGGAATTTCACTTCTTCTTCTCCGTTCGTGAACTGCAACTCACTGGTACGACTGAGCTTTTTACGTGTATGAACATTTTTACACCGCCATGTAGGCATTCATGCTCCGTTTTCGGGAGGGCAGGGGGTACATGCTGGGTATGTTCTTCTTTGCATAACAAAATGAATGCTGACATAGATGATGGGATCTTTAACGTGCGTATGTATTTTCCTGTATGTGCATCCGAGGGTTGAGGCAGCAGCAGACCTGTACGTCTGCTGACCTGGGAGATAATAAAAGATCTCCACCCTTAATCTACAAGGTGTATGTACTCTACTCTGTGTTCCCTTTGCTTCTTTGCATTTTATCGGCGTCAACCAGGACTGAGAGAAACACGCACCTGCAGTGTGGCGAATGAAACCGACGCACTCACATACGCACCTTGAAGCCCGCGCCTGTCCGGTAGTCGACTGTGTTGTTAAGTCTACATTTGTTAGACCGTCATATTTAAAACCATAGCCATGACAATTCCGGGCTGGAGAAAAATTATATTTGGGTCACTGTTGTGTTTAGGTGTCGTGATCCCCATCCTGTCTCCGTACAAAGGTCGTGAACTTAAACAGGTACTACGTCAGTAACACGAGTCACATCATAGACACTAGAATTCTAGCGTCTATGCACAGTCACACAAGGACACAAGAGCGAGCATAAACAGCCAGACAGACAGACTGTCAAACATACCATTACAATGTAGATGACAAAGTATTCATTTACTGGATAACAGATGAACGCGAGTACTTCTTTTATGCAACCGACTGGCACAGGTGTACTAATAGAGAAAGAGTGATCAGAGGCAGAGAAAGAGAGACAATGAAAGAGACAGAAAACTAGGCAGAAACAGATAGGCACAGAAATAAAAAGACAAACAGGCACAGAGGGAAGCAGGCAGGCAGGCAGAGAGAGAGAGAGAGAACGATTTTGTTATCTAGGGAAAAAGAAAAAAGCACTTGAAGCTTCTTTTCATCCTGCACTCATAGAAGGGAAAATACAACAAACATGCAAAAGAGGTAACATCACATAGGTAACTTTCAAATCACGAAAATGAAAAAGAACTAAGAAATAAAAAATAAAACAGCCAAACAAACCAACCAACAAAAAACAACAACACAAAACTAGCAACATAAATACATGCATGAATGTTATTTCGAGAGAGAGAGGACAAGATGACCATCTTACATGCCGTATTTCGTGTTCCTTCTTATAGCGCAGCCGACTTGGCAGACTCACAGACAAGACATTCATCCATTCTGACAAATTGGAGTCAAACTGGCGACAGAAACAATGGGAGAGAGAGAGAGAGAGAGAGAGATAGTGTGTGTGTGTGTGTGTGTGTGTGTGTGTGTGTGTGTGTGTGTGTGTGTGTTTGAGAGAGAGAGAGAGAGGAGGTGGAGAATTTCCTCGGAGCAATAAACATCCCAACAAACAAACGTGCCGACAAAGATCACAGCGTGTCTGACACACAATATGAACGCCGTGTTTTCCATTCGTTCCCCCCGGTACAGACACTGCACTGCAGACGTATCTGGATGCCAAACAGCATTGCTTTTCCCTGCAGCGTGCACGTCGAGAGTGCTTCCCCTGTCTGTCTGTCTGTCTGTCTGTCTGTCTGTCTGTCTCTCTCTCTCTCTCTCTCTGTTTTTGTCTCTGTCTCTCTCTTTCTCTTTCTGTCTCCTTTTCTCTGTCTCTGTTTGTTCGTCAGTTTCTCTATCTTTTTCTCTCTCTGTCATTTTCTTCTGTGTCTGTCTCTGTTTCTCTCTTTCTTGCTCTTTATCTGTCTCCCCGTTTCTTTTCTCTGTTTCTTCTTCTCTCTGTCTTTATCTCTGTCTGTCTCTGTCTGTCCCTCTTTTTCTATTTCTTTCTCTGTCTCTTGGTCTGTCTGCCTGTCTTTAAGTCCATTGTTATATCTGTATGTCTGTCTGTCTCTTTCTGGCTCTGATCTGCGTTTTGTTTGTAACCTCTCAAATATCTATCTATCTATCTGTCTGTCGGTCTCTCTTCTCTGGCCCTGTCCCATGTTTTGGTTTCCCCCCGACTATTTTTTCTGTCTCTCCAGTTGCCCCAATCAACAAGGTATGCAGTCCTGCTGGTGTTTTCATGCGTATATTCATACAGAAGATAAAAAAAAAGCACAATAAAGATACCATAGTCCATGTCAGAGTGTGATGCATTTGGGTAACACAAACGCACCTGGCATGTATTCACCACGGACAGAAAATTGAGTATGGATGCTTGTGCGCTTGAACAAAAAACAAACAAACAAAAAGAACTGTTCAGATGGCCCCGTCATGATTTGTTTCAGCCAATGAACAAAAACGAGGAGAAAGCTGAGCTAAACACCCTATATTTACAATAACAACAAAATCTAAAAAAAATCAACAGCACTTCACTACCCATCTGCAAAGTGTACACAACAAAGTCTGACACCAAACTATTTGAGAGTAAAAAAAAAAAAGGGGGGGGGGGGGTGCGGGGGGTTAGAGCCTGATATCGATATTATCCCATGCAGTCAGATTGTTAAGAATAACCTTGAAAGAGCTCGTCTTGCCAAAGCAGAAGAACATGCTCTCACATACATATTTTCAAGTGATATTTGCAGATTCATCACCAGAAGTGCTTTCCTCATAATATCTGTCTATCTACCTATTCAGCTGTCTGTCCATTGGCTGTATGTCTTACCTATTATGTTGGTGTGTTTATGTTTGTCTGTCTGTCCATACGAAGCAACTATCACACGGGCGATGTCACTATCACTCGGGTGTATTGCGTCGTTACTATCACTCGGGTGAAAAGGTGCCGCTATTACCCTGTGAGTGTTCTACACTAAATGAAATTGAGAAGTCATGTCCACAAACTATCAGATCAGTGAATATTACTATTTCCATCAACTGTAAATTCCAACTTATCCCTAGAACATTTCAACTCAGGGGAATGCCGTCTATTCTCTCTGATTTCCTTTGGTTCCCTATGTTTGTTGCCTAACGTTACCTGACACAATAAAATTTCCTACAGGGAGGAAAGTCTACCATCTAAGAGATGTGGAAAGGTAGAGAGTAGGCTCGAACCAACAAATGAATAAGACACACCTCCATGAAATAGATTGTGACGAGAGGGACTAATTTCACAACATATAACAACTAACAAGTTCTGAAGACTTGATTCATTTCTAGATCCTTTGTTTATTCAGGCACATATTCTCAACATTCTTTAGCTAAACATCATATCACTTAACTATCAATAATAGCATTCTTCAGTCATCAACATAGACATCCTACGAACTGTCCTAACCTAACTACTGCCTATGTTGACTTAGAATCTAACACGTCACATACCTCTTGCAATCATCCTCTAGCGGCAGACCGGTCTTCTAAGGATTTACTCTGGCCTTTCTCTTCGGGTCTGCTCCTAGGGTCTGCTCTGCTCAGCCTTATATATAGCCCAGAAATGGCCAATCTCCCCACTGGTATTCCACGTTAATGAAAAATAATCACTCGCCTACATCTCTGGAATTTATCCATTTGCCTGCCGTCCGGCCGCATTATCTCAGCTGGGAGTTACACATCGCTGGCTTGCTTTCTTAGTGCTCTCGGACACATGTCCAGCATAACGGACCTACTATTGCCTGATGCCCCTACGTGCTGGACCGACTGGCCTCAGAGTGTGCGAGTCCATTTGTACTCAGCTGACCCTGTGGTGATGTAATCTGTTAATTGCTGTACTGCCTGGGTCTGCCCGGACATCACTCATGAAGAAGGCTGGCTTCAGTTATCGTTTCCACGCTCATTGCCCTCTGACCTTCCTTGTTCCCAGAGCTTCTAAGACTGCTATATGCAGTGTAATACAAATACAAAAGGCAATAGCGGAGGATAAGCAACAGCACACTTAGCAAATGGTCTTGGCTATTGTTTTTTTAGACTTTAATTGTTTTTGTTTTGGTTGGTTGCTTTTGTTTTATTTTTGTACCTTTACTTTTGCATCTATTTTTAAAATAGAAAATTGTCTTTGCCGGTTTTTTTCAGTTCTCTCCAAAACATTATTTGGTCAGTCTTTTCCTTCTCATTATCTAGGCAATGCCATCACCATCACTATCAACTTATTCTTTGTTTTTCTTCTCTTCCTCTTTCTCCTCTTTTTTATTTTTTGTTTTTATTCTTTTATTTTTTTATGTATTTTTTTTTAAAGCTCTTCTCTGATACATTCTTCTTCAGCTGCTTCTCTTTGGTTTTCTTCTTCTTCTTCTCATCATCATTGTTGTACTTATTCCCCTGCCTCGTTCTCATGCTCCGTTTATTTTTCTCATAATTCGCGTTCACGATCTTCTTGGTCTCCTTGCTCATGATCTTCACGATCTTCTTTCCATTCTTGCTAAGTGTGCTGTTTTTTTTTGTTTTTTTGTTGTTTTTTGTTTTTCTTGTTTTTTCTTTTCATATTTAAATATTCATTTACTGCTTCTATTTTTTTTTTCTCAAGGCCTGACTAAGCGCGTTGGGTTACGCTGCTGGTCAGGTATCTGCTTGGCAGATGTGGAGTAGCGTATATGGATTTGTCCGAACGCAGTGACTCCTCCTTGAGCTACTGATACTGATACTGATGGTCTCCTCCCCCCCCTCCTCCTCCACCTTGTCCTCCTTCTCCTCCTTTTGTTTGTTTGTTTGTGTCTTTTTTTCTTTCTTGCTTGCTTCTGGCCAGTGTGTTTTACCTGTGTGGTCCAGACTAGCAGTGAGGCAGACAGAGGCAGGTCAGTACCCTGTGTTGAAGACAGTACAGACGATGGGTACTACTGACAGGGTCAGTGTGCTTTCCCCTCCACGGCAACACGTTGTGTTTTGGTTCATTTGTTTACCACGTCTGTGGGGTTCTTTCATGGGCTATCCGTTTCGTGTGTGCTTTGTCGTTTTTCCACCCCACTCTCACGTTCACGTCTTACTCTCTCTCTCTCTCTCTCTCTCTCTCTCTCTCTCTCTCTGTCTCTCTGTCTGTCTCCGTCTCTCCCTCTCTCTGTCTCCGTCTCTGTCAGTGTGTTCGTCTCTCACTACCCACCTTTCTTTGTAGATGTGTGTGTGTGTGTATGTGTGCGTGCGTGCGTGCGTGTGTGTGTGTGTGTGTGTGTGTGTGCGCGCGCGCGTATGTGTGTGTTTGAAGGTTTGAGAGAGAGGAAGAGAGAGGGAAAGAAAGAAAGAAAGGAGAGTGGTGTGTGCGTGAAAGAGTGACACACACACAGACAGAGGTATGGTTGGATGGCTAGACAGAGACATGAACTAACGACGATATAAAGAACATTGATATGCATTTCTGTATTATTCATGAATGCATATTCATGAGCATGTTTATCTTTTTTTTTGGTTTGGTTTGTTTGTTTGTTTTTTTGTTTCTGGTGTTTGTTTTATTGTGTGTTAGCGTTTGTATGTGTGTGCGTGCGTACATGCGTGCGTGTGTTTGTATCACTGTATTTGTTATAATTATGAATGTTAAAGGTTAAAGGTCCCATAGCCTTTTATGGCCATCAGAGCAGTGAATTCATATTCACTGTATCCAGGGCTCGGCATGGGAAGGTGAGGC
>NC_134894.1:15042502-15052502 GCF_041734735.1 Babylonia areolata | reverse complement strand
AAACAGTCCACGGGGCAGAGACGTCACTGACTGTGACGTTGAAAAGAATGAAATGGATATGGCTACAATTATCTAGATCAATCATAGCCGGGCTGTGACTACATGTCAAAGTAATAATTGAAACAAGCAAACCAAGCTAAGACAATATCAACATATTCATATGAACAACAGTAATGTGTCGGATAATCTACAAATTATCAGCACATCTGAAACAAAACACAGCTGTGTGTGCCCAACATGCTCAATGTGTCCTTGAAAGCAGCACCTCGGAAAGTGACCAGCAGACAAGTGAACAGCTCTCAGTTCAAAATCGAATTTTGAATAGCCTTACTCCACAGGAGTTACCTCCTCATCTCAATGGTTGGACACCATCACTGCAGTCAAACTGTTATCCACTTTATGGCATGTGCTGTGAGTTGAACTACGGTAAGTAGCAAGCTGAGCACTTGGCTACGTGTATAAAACATAAAACTTGTAAATGTTAATTACATGATGTGGAATTTGTTTGCAACGCAAACACTGCACCAGTACTAAAGCCTTTATCAGTACTAAAGCCTTTACTACTCACACCGTTGATCTTTACACTGTTCATGATTCTACTTGTTACTATTACCATAAGTAATCTGCTATTTATGCTATACCACTTATATTACTGTCACACAAGCAGACAGAGATACAGAGTCACAGTCACAGGCGTACTCTCTCTCTCTCTCTCACACACACACACACACACACACACACACACACACACACACACACACGCACGCACACACACACACACAAACAGAATGACAAGAAAACTTATAACGATACCAGACTGCAGTTTTCCTGTGAAGCTTTTTAAAGTCCTTTGCACGTTAACGTTGCCTAGTTACAACGAAAGTGGTTTTTTTGTTGTTGTTTTTTGTTTTTGTTTTTGTTTTTTGTTTTTTTTTTTGGGGGGGGGTTCCGAACTCCTATTATTATGATTATGATAGTAAATGATGATGCTAATAATATAATAATCTGTTGGCTAGAACGCTGTTGCGAAAGCGTGGCTTGCGCTTCAGATGGGACTGGCTAGAAAAGCCAAGTTAAGATCTATCATCATGCCACGTTTCCCGTCAACAAACGTTGCGGTTTTTGAGAACCCGCCAAAAATCTTTGTTTACCAGAGATGCACACACGAACACGCACACGCACGCGCGCGCGCGTAAACACACACACACACACACACACACACACACACACACACACACACACACACACACACACAAGCAGAGAGACAGACAGATAACGGAATCATTGTGATTACAAATAAAACTCTCACATTGTTTACATACGTCAGCTGGACTGGCAAAACAAGAAAACAGAACTCACCAAGCATTTGATAAAAGCGTGCTCGTGAGCCTTGTGTGTGTGTGTTTGTGTGTGTGTGTGTGTGTGTGTGTGTGTGTGTGTGTTTTCTGTTGTTGTTTTATTGTTATCCATCAAAACTCGGCGAACCATCTTCGCTAAAAATGCGTGTAAATGAAAGAGTGTAATGGACATTGCTGATGGTGTTTGAATTTCAATTGATGCACAGTATATTTAATTAATGTCATGATTGACACAAAAGTATTGTTTTACACGGCGCAGTGCACACTTTATTTCATTTTTTAAGATTAATTAACACAGGAATATGTTGTTTCATACGGTGCAATATAGTATGTGTTTGATTGACGTAATTATTGTATTGGATTGAATTGTATTTATTGCATTATGTTTTTGTCAGAACAGATTTCTCTGTGGTTAAATTTGGGCTGCTCCCCCCGTGTAAGAGCGCGTCCCCACAATGCAGTGCCACCTTTTTTGTCTCTCTTTTTCTGTCTGCAAATGTGTTGTTGTTGGTCTTTTTTTTTGGTCTTTTTTCTTTTTTTTCTTTCTTTTTTTGTTGGTTGGTTGGTTTTTTGTTGTTTTTTTTTTTTTGTTTTTTTTTTTTTTTGTTTGTTGTTGTTGTTTTTTTTGGGGGGTTGTTGTTTTTTGTGGGGTTTTTCCTTGCTTTTTTCTGTACTATAAAAGTGTGATTTTCTGTAGTATTTTGCCTGAGGCCTCACTTTTCTTCCCGTGGGTTCTTTTACGTGTCTAAAGTGCATGTTACACAAAGAACTTCGATTTGTCGTCTCATCCGAATAGTCAACTAGCACCCAGAACAACTCTCGAGGTCTACTGAAGTGGGAAGGGAGGGGTGGGGTGGGAATAGGGATTGAAAATCCCGTTCCATATAATTGCAAGATCCAGCCCGCGGACAGCTGCTTCCTAGTCGGGCGAATGAATCACCGCTTGGCCACCGTTCCACGTGTTATGATTGGCGCGACAATAATTATTCTTTTGCATGGAGCAGTATGGTTACTTTTGTTTTGGCACTGAATGTGAATAATATCTGACACAACAATATTGTTTTATATGGCGCAATGTTGTTTCTAATGTAACAACTAACAGTGCAATAAATATACCAGCGAAGAGTGTTCTATTACATCCTGTGGTGACGTTGTCAGTTGTTGGGACCCCCCCCCCCCCCCCCCCCCCCCCCCCCCACACACACACACACACTTTCACATACACACACACACACACACACACACACACACACATATCCTGTCACACACTCACATCCCACACACATGCACGTCTCTGCAAGTTTGTCTGAATAATATGTGATTTAATGGCACAACTGCATATCTAATGCATGTTACCGGTAATGTACATATTAATCTGGTGTTCTAAAAGACTCTTGGTACAATTCCATTCTCATTTTAACGAAAGCACTAAAGAGACTAAAAAAGGAAATGAAATAAGCGTACGTAATAAACTTCAAATATTAAAATTCAACAGATGACTGGCCATGCATTTGCTCGAAGGACGCGTAAAGCAGTTGTTTAAATCAGATATTGTAAATCTACATTGGACATTAATAATCCTCAAATACTTATATCAGTCACTCGTTCTCAGTGTGATCGACTATGGACTTGGGCTAACAACGCTGTCTCAAAGTAGCCTCCTAAGACTAGAAAGAGTTCAGAATGAAGCTATGAGGCTGATCCTTGGAACAACGAAAGACAAATACGGAGACCTTGCGATACCTGTCTGACCTTCCTTCAGTGCAGGCTAGAAACAAGTTAGAACAGGTTAAGGCCTATTTCAGAGTATTAGAAAACCTTCAAATTCCACTGCAGGATTCAGTTAAGCCATGATTGCTCAAAGGTACCCTGAAGAATCCTGGATTCACGTGTACACAGATAGCTCTGCAACCAACGCTGTTGCTGACGGAGGAGCAGGAGTGTACATGAAGTCTCCTGAGCACCACACATCCACAGCAAGGATACCCACAGGAAAGTACTGTTCAAACTACGCAGCTGAGGTTCAGGCGCTCATGCAGGCCGCTTCAATGGTTCACGACTCAGAGAGCGAATGCCCACAAGTTGTCTTTCTGACAGATGCGTTGTCTGTCCTGGAAGCCCTTGCAGGAGATAAACTTCCTCGTCTCAAGGAGAAACTACAAGAAGTTGCCCAGCAACGACGAGTAGTCCTGCAATGGGTTCCAGCCCACTGCGGAATTCCAGGCAACGAAATTGCAGACCAGCTCGCCAAACTCGGAGCGAAAGAAAGACAACCAAACAACAGTGTTAGCTTCGCTGAAAAGAAGACCCTTGTGAAGGCAGCACTGCGACCACAAGCCACAAGGGATGCATATCACGAGCTTGAACGCTGGCAGCAGGTAGCAATTATGCGCTTACGCACAGGACACTGCCGCCTCAACGCGCACATGTTCAAGAAGCTGAAGCTGGCACCATCACCGACCTGTCCCTGTGGTCTTGAAGACCAAACACCAGAACATGTTCTGCAGACTTGTCCCCTCCACCAGGGACTGAGAGACACCGTGTGGCCAGAAGCGACCCCACTACGCACCAAGCTCTACGGCTGCAGACAAGACCTGGAAGCCACGACGACATTTGTCTCGCAGGCCAGCCTGACTCTGTGACAAGTGCGACCGAAAAGAAGAAGAAGAAGTTAAGGAATAAGGCAGCCGTCTAGGACGCGGAAGATCATGGACGTGGCAAGCAGAAGATACAATCCAGCTTGGCGCCAGCTACAAGATCTGTATAAAAACAACAACAAAAGAATGGGAGGAAAACCCTGAAAACCTCAATCATCTTTTCAACACAGCCATTTCACCCACTCTAGGAAGACATTGTATGGAATGGCCAGAGGGCAAAACTGATGCAGAAGTGAAGCTACTCATAGAAGAAAACAGTCATGAAGACATCATCATATACACAGATGGCAAATTCACCAAAGACCAATCCTGTTGGGGATTCACTGCAAAGCAAAATTGAAAACCATTAAGGGAAGAGAATGCCATGTACAAAGTCATAACTTCCAGCCTGACACTGGAAGCTGAAGCTACGACACATGCTCTCCAGTGGTTGTCATCTATTCATACGCCCGGAGACCAATATGCCATGATTCTAACGCCTCAATGAACATCATACGAAACATCGAAAGTGGAAACAGAAGCCCAGAGTGGCATGAGGCAATGTGTAACTTTCAGATCCAAAACCCTACTCTTTCATACTGCCTGGGACATGCAGGTATTAAGGGAAATGAGCAAGCTGACAGGCTTGCTGGGAACGCAAAAACAACGAGCGGTCTACATCCAGGAAAGTAGAAAATCTTAGAAAAGTAAAAGAACACTAAAGAAAAACAGGTACAAAACCATCACATCATCGATCGCTTCACAGAAAGAATGGCAGAGAGGGAGCGGCCAAACGTCAAGCATGAAAGGTAGAGCACGATCCTTTCCAAATCAAACGAATACTGGCATCATGTTCAAACCTACAATGCGAAAATTTCTTTAAAAGGAAACAGAGTCTCTCTGGGCTTTTCCAAATACAGTAGACACTGGAGATCAGGAAATCAGTGACAGCTTGTGTGTGTGTGTGTGTGTGTGTGTGTGTGTGTGTGTGTGTGTGTGAGTGTGTGTGTGTGAGTGTGTGTGTGTGTGTGTGTGTGTGTGTGCGTGCGTCCACTATCACAATGTCAAGCCCCACTATATCCTAACCTCTGATGAAATGGACAATAACTCAGTAGCATGGCCATTCATCAGAACATCGCCAACCTCTCCGCCATTTTGGTTCAGTGGCTTCACGCCACTTCTGGAAGTCCAGTCTTGGAAGGACGGCGAAACGGGGATGTAGGAACAGAGGGGAATCTTCCGGATGAGTCTGGACACGTACGGCAAGTCGTAAATGTTCCGGATGTCGTCCCTTTCACTGGACTCCGCATTCGTTGTCTTCTCTCGCCTGTTGAGAAAGCCTCGTTCCTCCAAAGTTCCTGAAAAGAGAGCAGATATTCAGGTTGTGTTTCATTTAAAGGGGAACCAAAAGTGCGTAAGAAATCCCACTCTCTTTCTTTCTTTCTTTTACCAGCTCACAGAAACTAAGGGAGTACTGATACTGATCCCTAGATCTTTCAGTGTTTCTGTTTATATGGAATAGGTGCCCACCTTTTTTTTCACGTGCTGGTATTATGTTGTGTTGACTGGTATTGTATTGTGTTGTGTTGTGTTGCAAAAAGATATCAAGCGTCACTCCCCGGAAAACCTAAATCCAGCAGCCATATATCCACATAAGCTAGCCGTCACAACCACTACACCACCGCCACCACCACTAACAACAACAACCATAGCAGCCACTTTCAAGAATAACACACGCCACCACAGTCTAACCGGCAGCAACAACAACAACATTCGAACTGATAAAGAACAGAGTTAATGAAGGAATCGAACCAGGAATAATGTTGTCCAGGAAGCAGCCGACGAAGCCTCCCACAAACATGGGGGTCCCCAGCGTCACTACCAGAATCTGGTCCATTTCTGCATTACCTGCACACAGTACAAACCAAAAAAGAGACGTTCTTTCATTTGAGAGGAACCGTAACCCACACTCTCACCACCAACAGCTACAACTGCCGCCAACAATCGTCAACTACCACAAACACTAACACTACCACACCAACAACACCAACCAACCAAAAAACTTCCAAAACTGCATCAGTGATGCGCATCCATAATCTACACTCTCACCACCACCATCACCACCAACCACAGCAACCACCATCGCCATCAGACCAACAACATTATACAAAAAACAAACAATTCCCAAACTGCACCAGCAGTATCTGAATTTAAAAAAAATAGAGACCTAGGCTTTGGTTCACCAACCAACTAGCCATCAACCACCACAAATAAACAACCAGAACACACGAAAAAAACAACGATTCCAAACGACTCTAACTCTGCAGTACAAGCACGCACATACGTGTCCACAACGTACCAGTATCAATAGCTCCCACGTGCCCAGTCACCCACTGGGGAATCCCAATCCCCATCATCATGGACAGTCCGAAGATGGCCATGTTTCGGAAAGCCGTCATGTTGGCGTGGAGGGCGGTGCTCAGACCAATGGCCGTCACCATGGAGAGCATGACCCCCAGGGCGCCCCCTATGACGGGGTCAGGGATAAGGGAGATCACCGCGCCCAGCTTGCTGAGGAGACCCGACAGCACCAGGAGCAGGCCGGCCATTTGGGTCACCCTACGACTGCCCACCTGGATTGGTGACGGGGAGGAGGGGTGGGGGCGTGGGTGGGTGGGTAGGAGTTGGGGGAAAATCAAATCATGTTACTTACATGGTCCTGTCGAGTGCAAAGTGATCGTTTCAGAATTTAGATGATTTAATAGGCGCAACCGTAACACAACGCAACGCAGCAGAGCACAATACTCACTTATAACCTAACACTACAACAACAACACAAACCCATCGCTCAACAGCACGACGCAAATACCACACAACACAACACGATACCACACAACACGAATGCAAACGCCTACACTGACACCAATACCACCACCAACAACACCACCAACACAACACAACTCAACAGAACTACAACCAAACACAACAACAACAACAACAACAACAACCACAGCCACAAACTGACCTCGGTGATGATTGGTTCCACGACACAACAACACAGCACAACACAACACAGCACTACACACATCACCACCAACACCACACCACACCACACCACACCACAACTACAACTCACCACACCTCACCACCACAACCACCACGACACTGCCCCCGTCCCCCCGTTACCCTCCTCCCTCCTCCCCCCTCACCCCCTACCCCCCCACCCCCCCACACACACACACACAACAGCACGCACAGACACAGATCCCAAACAGAAAACGGACCTTGGTGATGACAATGGCCCCGATAGAGTGACTGTAGGAGGTGGTGGCGTGTCCGGCCCCCAGCATCCCGCTGATCACACTGGCCAGTCCCTCCACCGCCACCCCCCTGTTGACGGCGCTGGAGGGCGGAGGGGGCGCGTGGCAGGCGCGTGCCACGGCGAAGTAGTCCCCAACAGACTCCACCACGGAGCACAGGGTGGCGGCCAGCATGCCCACGAACCCTGCCGCGCTGATGGTGGGCATGCCGAACTGGACTGTGTGTATGTGTACGTGTGTAAGGATTTTGACTCTCAAACCAGGAGGCAAGACTGCACTGGCTCTTAGTGCTGCAGCCTTGGTGTCTGGTTGGCCTTCACGAACCATTCCATCGCCGACTGTCCTAAAACCCTCTTGGCCGAGAGAGTGGGGATGTAACTTGGGCAAGACACTCTCCACTATAATCAAATTCTAGCCCAGATAGTTGGGACAGCAGTTGCCTCCTCTGCTGTTCTGATGGTCAGATTTGGACACCATTGACTATCACACATGTAGGTGTGTGTTGGGAAAGGGTACCATTAATTTACTGGCAGTATAATAGTCTGGCGTGTCCGACTATGACCTTTAGAACAGCAGAAGAGACAACTGCTGCCCCAACCGTCTGGGCTAGATTTTGATTATGGTGGAAAGTGTCTTGCCCAAGTAACATCTCCACTCTCTTTGGGCAAGAGGGTTTGAGGACAGTCGGCGTTGGGATGGTTCTCAAAGGCCATCTAGCGCCTGAGGCTGCAGCACTAAGAGCTAGTGCAATGTTGCATCCTAGTTTGACAGTCGTAATCCTTCACAAAAGACTAAGCTGTAAGTGAATTTCCATTGTAAAGGAGAAACCACTGAGCTTGCAGCTCTCAGTTTGCTGTTGGCCCAAATGTAATCTTATGTCAGCCTGCCATTTATGCTGTGTGTTGGGCCTATACTGGTGGTATCATATTGTATTACAGCTCTGAACAGAATTGATTAAAAAATATAAAAAATAAAAAAATAAAAAAAGAAAGTTTACCGCGTCTCATTGACATAATCACAGCTGTCAACTCAGAAAAGCAGGATCAATCTGTGAGGATGAGTCACATATAGATTTTCGGACAGTTTTGACTCACTTATGTAAACAAAGTGAATCTATGTTTTAATCCGGTGTTCAGTTGTGTGTGTGTGTGTGTGTGTGTGTGTGTGCGTGGTAAACTTTAACATTGACATTTTCTCTGCAAATACTTTGTCAGTTGACACCAAATTTGGCATAAAAATAGGAAAAATTCAGTTCTTTCCAGTCATCTTGTTTAAAACAATATTGCACCTCTGGGATGGGCACAAAAAATATATAAAAAGAAGCCAAATTAAATGCAAACTGCATTTACTGTTATATTTATATTTTTTGTATTCTCTTAACTTGGCACTTTGATCTGATATTCTGAAACAACAACAAGAGCAGTCATTATTATCATATTTTGTTCAAACAGGAACTTCTTTTGCTAAGCATGGAAGTTTTATTTATTTTGCAAACGTTTTGGTGCACATAGTAAAAAGGGGAAATTAATCTGTAATTAATGCTAGGGGACTTAATTTGCTTTAAACTGATCTTTCTCATCTTAAACATTACATTTTGAAATTATACTCAATGCATAAAAAGCTTGAGTGTTTTACTCTCAGTGTACAGGGCTTTCACTATGTTCATTCGCCCAAGTGGTCTTTTTCGGAAAATACTAAAATCAATATGACGAGTAGAATTTACAGATCTATTGGCTGAGCCATGAAGGTCATGGGCAAAAATCAATTGCGTACACATATTTATACACATTCAAAGCACGTGCTCATATTCTTCGCGAACGCGAACGACGTCATTTTGTTTCAAGTTGTTGACCTGCCTGTTCAATACTATATTCAATGGACAATGCACGATAACATGTGATGGAAAGTTGGAGAAGGAGACCGTTAATTATTTATTCAGAGAAAGATTTGTGAACGCCTCATCACTTACTGGATTATGCCCCAAACTGCCATAAAAATATCCACAGAATCAGTCGGAATTCACAGTTAAAAATTGTAAACCATGCGAGTTAATACCCTTGAATTGATCACGATGAAACGAAAAAATTTCCAGTCTTGACTTTTCTCAAAATGAAGTCCTTTTCACTTCTTACGACGTTTAGAAGTACTTGTATTTGGCTCTACATGTTATTAGTTTAACAAAATACTAAATTTTCATATCAACTTTAAAACTATAAAACTAGAATGAACATAAAAGAGAAATTGAATCGACCATGTTGTACTACATTCCCGGCAGGTGTAACAAAACTTGTACATCTATCTAGATCTAGAGAAAACGGCTAAATGTTGCAGTATGATTGCGGCGATAGCCACGTCTCCTTACCGCGGACTTAAAAAGATTTTTTATGCCCAAGATACACCAGAATAATATGATTTAAACAGCGTTCTCACTGAGAATACCGCAATTGATTTATCGCCCTTTAAAAAAGTATGTTCAAATATTAGATTTTAGGACGTCAGTTAAAGAGCCACGATAGTGTAATGACAGTTTCTTCTCACCCGAACACGCGGGGTTCGAATCTGGTTAGGACTTTTTTTTCTCTTTTTTTTTTAACCCGAAACTTTATAATAACAAATACAGAACACATTTTAACGATTACATTTTTTTTTTTTAAAGTGTATCACAAATGATTCTTGAAGGCCTTGC
>NC_134894.1:15012502-15040002 GCF_041734735.1 Babylonia areolata | reverse complement strand
CACAGTGTATATTAATTCAATGCCTTGAAGTCTGTATAATGCTATGGCACCTAACCTTTTTTTAAGACCTTAATTTGCTTTGAACCTCCTGGGGCCGAATTCAAGATAAAATTCATTTTGCCTAAAAGCAAGTTACTTTTGATATGGTACGGACCAGTGGGTACAATTTAACGTGATGGTTAAGTTATCTTCGTATTCAAGACACGTGCGGTGCACTCAGGCAGCTAACCCATCGTCTATAATTAAAAATCCCGGTGATTCCCTTCTACCTTGCTTTTTTACTTCTCACCGCACCACAGTTTAGACTTCAGAGCATTGTCGAGTGAGTTCGCAAAACATGTGCTATCCACAAAGCACGCCTTTCCCCCCTACAAAAACAACGCTAAAAAAGGATCTGTTTTTTTGCCTCTGCTTCGAGTGCAGTCACCCTTGGCAGGTAGCAATGGCAAATTTTCCTTTGTGTTTGAAAACCCGTGGGTAGACTTGAGAGTTCCTATATACCGGATTGAGCTTACCATCGTGCAGTTTGCCTTGCCTCAGTTAGATTTGCCTGCATGTATACGTTTACCCCCAAGCACGATGATCTCTTGAATACGGCCCCTGGGAAAAACACAATATAGATTTCTTTTTCTTCTTATCTGACTGACATGAAGGCGATTCCCCAGTGGACTTGGCAGTACTTGCTGACGACGTGGGTGAGGGAGAGGCCGATGAGGGAGATGGTGGGTGCCACAGTGAGGGGCCCAATGAGCCTCATCAGAAAGCCCAGCAGACCCGTGCACCCTAAGAACACTTGGGCCAGCGAGGCCAGGATCAGGTTGCCTTGGATCTGGGTTCAAACCCACACACACGCACATGCGTGCACACACACACACACACACACACGCGCGCGCGAAAAATACACACACATATGAAATACACCCCCACATAAAACACAGACACCAACACGCGCTCACGCGCGCGCGCGCGCACACACACACACACACACACACACACACACACACACACTGCAATCACTTTGAATAGATTAAGTAATAACACACACACACACACACACACACACACACACACACACACACACACAAGTACATTACAACATACCGAGACACCTCCTCAAAAAAGGAAGCTCCGGGCTTGTCCTTATACCGATCACTTGACACATGCACACAGGAGTGATGACAAAAGAAATATGCAAACACAAAACTTTTATTCAAGACTGGTATAGCCTTTTAATCCCGAATCCTAAGCCACACACAATATACGGACAATACAGAACAAACACATACATGTATACAATGACACAAATACACGCACAGACACCCTCCACCCCCAAACTAGCACATCATCACCACCACCATCATCTGACCTCCCTCATTCTGGACATCCAAGCTTCGTCTGGGTCATTCTGTGGCCCTGAAATCATACACACGAAATCATATAAAAAGTGTAAAATAAGAAATAAAAAGAAATAACATAATGATATGATGAAATATAACAATATAACGTATAATGTAATAAAATTATGATATACGACGATTTATCGCCCTTTAAAAAAGAATGTTTATATATTAAAATTTTGAACGTCACTTTAGGAGCCACGATAGTGTATTGGGTAAGACAGTTTCTTCTCACCCGAACACGCGGGGTTCGAATCTGCCATCAGGACTTTTTTTTTCTTTTTTTTTAAACCCGAAGCTTTATACTAACAAATGCAGAACACATTTTAACGATTAGATTTTTTTTTAAGTGTATCACAAGTGAGTCTTGAAGGCCTTGCCTCTCTTGTTCGCAATTAAATGGAAAGAAGTATAAATTCTGGACAGAACACATACAGTGACACAGACTACATCATCAACGTGTTTACTGCATATGAATAACATGACTGGAGCCAATCGGGAATGGATTACCTTGCGGACAGCGCCATCTATCGAGGGCCAACATGGCAATGATAGGGGCCAGAAATACGTGGGAACCGCCTTGAACTATGGGTAATCTGAAAACAAGAAACACCTGTGATTGTAAAATTGGGAAATGTTTTGATATCACACACACACACACACACACACACACACACACACACACACACACACACACACACACACACTTTCTATTTCTGCATGCCTGTATGTCGCAGATTCTCTCTCTCTCTCTCTCTCTCTCTCTCTAACTCTGTCCCCCCCTCTCTCTCACTCTCTCCCCATCTCTTTCTCCCCCCCTTCCTTTCTCTCTCTCTCTCTCCCTCTCTCTCTAACTCCCCCTCTCTCTCACTCTGTCCCCATCTCTCTCTCTCTCCCCTTCTCTCTCTCTCTCTCTCTCTCTCTCTCTCTCCCCTCTCTCTCTCACTCTCTCCCCATCTCTTTATCCCCCCTTCCTTTCTCTCCCTCACTCTCTCCCCATCTCTCTCTCTCTCTCTCTCTCTCTCTCTCTCTCTCATTATCGTACCGAGGATTTAAAGTAAGAGGGACATTGTGCTCATAGCAGACTGTATACCAACATTTTGTACGATTGTTGTATGACGGTATAATTGTGTTACATACCCCATCATTTTGGGCAACAACGACAACAACAAAAGCAACAATAAGACCATTCCACCACCAACAACAACGGCAATAGTAACAGTAACAACAGCAACAAGAACAACAACAACAGCAACAACAGCAGCAGCAGCAACAGTAACAACAACAACAGTAACAACAACAACAAAAGCAACAACAACAACAAGACCATTCCACCAACAACAACAACGGCAACAACAACAACAGCAACAATAACAACAAGACCATACCGCCAACAACAACGACGACGACAACAACAACAACAGGAAGACAATACCACCACCACCACCAACAAGAACAACAAGACCATACCACCACCAACAACAACGATGGCAGCAACAACAACAACAGCAAAAGCAACAACAGCAACAACAAGACCATTCCACCACCAACATCAAAGACGACGACGACGACGACAACAAGAAGACCATTCCACCACCACCAACAACATCAACAACAGCAAAAGCAACAACAACAATGGCGACAACAACAAGACCATTCCAACACCAACAACAACGGCAACAGTAACAACAGCAACAACAAAAGCAACAACAACAATAGCAACAAGACCATTCCACCACCAACAACAACGGCAACAGCAACAACAACAAGACCACCACCACCACCAACAACAACAACAAGACCATTCCACCACAACAACGGCAACAAGAAGGCAGACCTCACCTGACACCAATGGTACACTGAAGGACAGTGGCCAGCCCACACAGGAACAGACTGATGCCGCACAGTCTGGCTCTGACGGGCCCTGGGTCCTCCGCGCACAGAAGCTCTGCCAGAAGTATGGGCAATGACAGACTGCCAGGAACGGTCATCAGGACGTGCTGGAAACAAAGGGAATAGAAAAAACGACACCACCTTTTTTTGGTCTGGTATGATTCATTTACATTTTCTTTCCTTTTATGTATATTTTTTTAAATTAATTTATTCATCTATTTATTTGTTTACCATATGGCAAATAAATACAAAAATGCATTTACATGTCGAAGAGTACAAACACGCTTATTTCTTCATTGATTTATTTATTTCGTTTATTTATTTATTTATTTGTTTCTTTATTTTTTGTTTGTTTGTTTATTTATTTATTCATTTATTTATCATGATTATGGCAAATAACAACAACAAAAATACAGTTACATGTTGAAGAATACAAATACACTTATTTATTTATTTATCTATTTATCTATCATAATCTTTTATGACAAATACGTAAATACATTTACGAAAACTACAGCCTAGCTGTCTTAATGATCATTGTCCCGTAGACTTAACTTCAGTCGTAATGAAAACATTTGAACTCTTGATTCTACAATTCCTAAAAACCTGCATTCCACCATCTATTGATCCCTTTCAGTTCGCCTATAGAGCTAACAGATCAGTTGAAGATGCCATTAGCATAGGTCTCTACCACGTCCTCAGACATCTCGAAAATCCTAACAGCTATGCCAGGATCCTTTTCATTGACTACAGCTCTGCGTTCAACACAATAGTGCCATCAAAACTATATTTTAAACTGAAAGACCTCTCGCTGCCTGAATCAATTTGTACATGGATCCTAAATTTTCTAAGATGCAGACCACAAGTTGTTAAAGTTGGTGACCTCACT
This sequence comes from Babylonia areolata, assembly GCF_041734735.1. NCBI lineage: Eukaryota > Metazoa > Mollusca > Gastropoda > Neogastropoda > Buccinidae > Babylonia > Babylonia areolata. The sequence continues at coordinate 15,035,823 of NC_134894.1, read as the reverse complement.
TCCTCCACATGCATTCTCAACATAGCCACCTCACAGGGATGAGTTCTATCCCCGCTGCTGCTCTCACTATTCACACATGACTGTGCAACTAAAAATGAATGTAACACCATGGTCGTTTGCCGACGATACTACTCTAGAGGGGCTGATTACGAACAGTGATGAGTCAAAATATAGGGAAGACGTACATGAACTTGTCAGCTGGTGTGATCAAAACAACTTAGAACTCAACGTGTCAAAAACCAAAGAATTAATTCTAGATTTCAGGAAGACCAGATCTGACCCCTTACCACTTGTCATTGAAGACAAGCAAGCAGCGAAGCAGCGACTTTAAATTTCTCGGACTGATTATTTCCAACGATTTGAAACGGGAGAAAAATGCGGAAAAAATTGTTAAGAAAGCACAACAGCGCCTGTACTTTCTTCGGCGCCTCAGAAAGTTCGGAATTAAAAAAGAAATCACGGTTGATTTCTACGGTACGGTACGGAAACATTTCCAAGGCAGAAGTTGCAGTCCTTAACAGAATCGTAAAAACTGCCACCAACTGCTACCTTCTCTAGAAGGCATATTATAAGCGGCTACGCAATAAAAGCAAAATCAGTCAGCCAGGACGAACCACATCCTGCTTTTGGGATTTTCGAGATGCCCCCCTCTGGTCGACGGCTCAGAAGTATAAGGACGAAAACCAATCGCTTCGCCAATAGCTTTTTCCCTAAAGGAGTCAATGCCCTGTCTCTCGAACAAATCCAGTGTGATAAATAGACCAACAACCATCTACCTGAATATCTAGTCATCAGCCCCATCCACATGTAATATGCAGCTTCTGTTCAAACGTGTGTGTGTGTGTGTGTGTGTGTGTGTGTGTGTGTGTGTATGTGTGTGTACTGTACAAACGTGTGTGTGTGTGTGTGTGTGTGTGTGTGTGTGTGTGTGTATGTGTGTGTACTGCTGTGCAGTACACACACACACACACACACACACACACACACACACACACACACACACACACACACACACACACACACACACACACACACACACTCATACAGACATACCGATAGAGAGAGAGGGGGGGGAGAGAGAGAGAGAGGGAGGGGGAGGGGGGGCAAACAATCAAACAACAAAATATAACTTAATATTCTCAACACACGTACATCGAAATGCAAATAAAAGAAAATGAAAAACTGACATGAGATGAACATCTGTCACACGTCCATCCATAATTAATTAACATTCTTATGTAAACATCAAAATATGTGCAGATGCACACATGCATGCGTATATATCAAATGATTAACCAGTGGCATTTTTTGAGAGTGAATAATGACATCAAAGCCAAATGTTCTCAGTCTAAAACTGGCAAAGCATTTTCTGTGCCACTTGTTTGATACTATCATAACAATTTTTTTTCTGTTTGGAACATACTTTTGAATGAAAAGAACCAACTATATTTTCTTTGTACTCCATTTGTGAATGTCAATTTTGTTTAATTTTGATAAACCCATTTTCATGCCTACATCCTGGCGCGGCTGGCATGGCATGGCACAACCAGATAATTCCAAATCCATTTTCGATTAATGCCTTCCTCACAAAGTATGTCCAGTTCCCTGCTTCTTGTTGCACCAACATCATTTCATAAGCTTCTCTACATAGCCTTGAGATGGGTAAACGTGTCATCTTAATCCAGAATTTGATACATTTTACAAGTATTCTTAAATATAGCGGGTATCTGTCTGTCTCCCCATACAAAATCTTATTTAATGAATGCAGTGGAACATCAAGGAAACCTTTGAATAGGAAATGTGTGTACTTTTTCCATGTCATTATTGTTGCTGAGACCCTCAACTTCCCCGTAGATCAGCATAGGCTTTATCTGGGTATAAAATGATTTCCAGAATATACAATGACCAATGCAATTTCACTTTCTACGTCATCTGATTATTTCTATAACACACCCCTTCCATTTTCTATATGATTCCTCCCAGGCATGCTATTGAAATATAGTCCTTAGAATTTTCAAGTGATCATGACCTTTACATCTGCATTTCCATAAAACCGGTTTTCGTGAGCAGAAAGAACCCTTTCTGTGACCATTCCACTGCTAATTCATTTATTTTAAAAAATAAATAAAGAAGAAGAAGAAGAAAACAACAGGGGACAAAGTAGACAACTTTGTTTCATTCCACGTGGGCATCCAAAGTAATCTGAGTAAGTACCTTTATCAGGCACACAAATCAACACTGAATCATACACACTTCTATCAGCTTTATATGATTTCCCATTAATTCCACCTTTGCGTAGTACATCCCGTAATACATTTCGGTTTACAGAATCGAAAGCCTTTCGAAATCAACAAATGCTACACCAAATTTAGTGTTTTTCAGCAGGTATTTTTGTACTCTTGCATATAGAGTGAAAATATGGTCTGCAGTGAAATACCCTGCCCTAAAACGTGCCTGTTCCTCAATTATCAATTCTTCCTTGTCTGTTCATTTATCTAAGCTTCTGTTTAAAATGTGAGTGTATACCTTGCTAATTATACTTAACAGAGCCACCTCTCTATAACTATCAGGACTGTATATCCCTTTTTATGTATCACTACAATAACAGATTTTGCCCCCTCTAAAGGAAACGGCCCATCTGTTGAACAAAACAACCAGAAAATCAGTCACGGCTGAGTTGGCATGACTTAACATTTCACTATCTCTCTGGCCCAGCACTTTTACTTGACCATAGATGCTTTATACTCGCAATGACCTGTTGCCTAGTTATTTGCCTGTTAAAGAGAGGCTCTGGCGCTGAGTAGTTGTTGTTTTCTACTGAAACATTTTCCTCTTGAGGTAGATTTGCAAAAGAATCAAGGACAGCAAAAACGTGATCGTACCGTTGCTGCAAACTATTAACTGTGTATTCAAAGGTTTTTCTGTTTACTGACCAAACTGTTGAGTAGACTGATTCCAGGTCTTTGATAAATTTTCTCTTTATGTTCACGTTTCTTTGTTCTTAAACTGACATTGTATGTTCTTGCCTTTAGATAATTGTCTCTGTGTTTATTTTGCTTGAGTTTAGTTTTACAATCAGGTTTCAATAAATTAGGTTTCAGTTTTTAAAAATATTTTAAGAAGTGTTTTGACAATCCTTTTCTTATTTTTACATTCATTATCAAATCAGTTGTTATATTATTGCTCCTTTCCTTTCCCCACAAAATGAACCATACAGGCCGCAACCCAATATGATGCACCAACAAAAATGTCCGTACACTTATCTATACAGCATGCTGACTTTCCATATTTTATTCAATTAAACGACTATAGAAAAGGAAAAAAATAAAGGAACGCACTATAGTTACCAGCAGAACAGCATCGATGACACTTTGCTGAATATACTTTTGTGGGACAATCAACAACGCTGACCACCGCTACTCAACGTTTCATCAATAGAACTTAAGACCCGTAAATTCCCCCTTTTCAATAACATAGAAACGCGTAACCTAAACCTTTTTTTTTTTTTTTCAAATTACCGTTCATAATATTAGCATTGACATTGAACCTGCGTTATCGTTGCACATTATAATTTTTAACCATAGTTTAAAGTGTTGTGGTTTTCAAGAAGCTTCATATGGAACTTACATCGTGCATCACAAACACACACACACACACATTCTCTCTCTCTCTCTCTCTCTCTCTCTCTCTCTCTCTCTCTCTCTCTCTCTACTTAAAGCACTTCGCTCGCGTCTTTCCTGTTCTTACGAGAATCTAACAATAAAAATATAAAGAAAATGCAGGGAAATACTCAAATCTGATCAACTTCAGTTCAATCTTTAATATCACACATTGTGTACACGAGGACATAGCGTAAAAAACAACAACAAAACAAAACAAAACAAAACAAAAACAGGATAACAATGGCATGTATTCACAGCACCCACCTGCAATGCCAAAATGAAGGTGACATGAATGGGAGGGACGTGGTGGACCTTGTACAACATTCCTTCCTTCTCGCCCGGAGGTCTGGGGTTCCCGTCTTTGGTGGTATCTTGTTGACAAGTCTGGTTGCCCAGGGTGACAGCACACTCATCTTTCGTGGTGTGCTCCATTGCCTTCGTCTTGCGGGCTGGAACTGGAAGGTTCTGGATGTTTTATTTTATTTTCTATCGTATTTTATTCTATTTTATCTTATTTTATTCTATCTTATTTTATTTTGTTTTGTTCTGTTTTAGTCTTTAACCATTCACAGTGACCCAGGCATGGACACACAACCGACTGACCTGGAGAAATCACCTGAACAGTTCTTCTGTACGGCGCCCCAATGACTCTTCACAAACTTAAAAGAGGCGAAGAAGCAAATTTTACCTTATATTATTTTGTTTATTTCTTTATTACTTTTTTTTTTTTTATCACATCACTTCATTTATATTACGATGAGAGTTACGCAGAGTGTTTCGCGTTATCAGTGTAATACGTCGTCGCTAATACGTCGTCGCGGTTGTTTTTTTTTTTTTTTTTTTTTTTTTTTTTTTTTTCATAATGATCACCATCGATAATCATCGCCTGTCGTTTAATCTTAAGCTGTGTGCAGTATCATCACCCTTCTAAATGATACGTCTTCCAAGGTAGTCTTTCCTACCTGTTTGTGAGCTCTTCCGCCTAAGTGATTTTTTCCTTTCTCGTTGAATGTAGAAGTTTCCTTTGCAAGTTTTTTTGCTGACGAACCTTCTTTCCTTCTTGAGGGTAAGTAAAAAATGAACTGTGTGCTAAGTGAGTTTCCGGTGTATGTGTGTGTGTGTGTGTGTGTGTGCTATCCCAAAAAGAGTCCAGTTACTTCTACTCACGTCATAGGGCATATGTTGTTGCGACAACACAAAACCGGGCGTTAATGCGTTGGACGTTCAATGTGAGGGTCCCGGGTTCGAATTTCGGTAACGGCGCCTGGTGGGTAAATGGCGTAGATTGTTCCGATCTCATAGATCAACATATGTGCAGACCTGCTAGTGCCTGAACCCCCTTCGTGTGTATACGCACGCAGAAGATCAAATACACACGTTAGAAATCCTGTCATCCATGTCAGCGTTCGGTGGGTTACAGAAACAAGAACATACAGTACAAGGTCGACTGAGGGTGGCTTCTTCTTTGAAGACTTTCTACTGTCCAGCTCTCCCTAGAGTTTCTGATCACAGAAACAAGAACATAACCAGCATGCACACCCCTCAAAACGGAGTATGACTGCCTACATGGCGGGGTAAATAGATAAAGCAGTCATACACGTAAAAATGTTACATGTCTGAGTGTGCATGTGGGCGTGCCTGGAATCTGACTGAATGACACAGAGGACGAATGGTGTGCACCCAATGGCAGCCGTCAATCGGCTCTACCCAGGCAGGCAGGCGATATAAGTTACCATATCATGCCATATCAAATCAACCCCCACACTCACGTGATCGGGCAGCAGATGTTGTTGTTACAACACACAACCCCACATCCAACGTTCACACACACACACACACACACACACACACACAACGTGCAGACGGGCGTGCTTGCACGCTCCCACACAAACAGAGGCAACCAAGAACGCACTCTCACGACAAATCAGATACACCAGTACTCAAACACACGCACACGTACGTGACACGCACGGACACACAGACACAGACACAGACACAGACACACACACACACACACACACACACACACACGTACGTGTGTGTGTGTGTGTGTGTGTGTGTGTGTGTGTGTGTGTGTGTGTAAACATAATGTACTTTTGATTTACCAGCGTCGCCATATGTCGCCTCAATGCTGTATTGTTTAAGGAAGTGTGTGAACGTTCGTTCTTTTACTTAACGTCTATCTGCACTTGTGATTTTAGACGAAAATCCGTCACCTCCCCCACCCCACCCATGCCTTAAATTATCACTACTTTCCCTGGTCCTCTCTCTTGAATTAGTAAGAAAATAAATATAAACGAAATAAAACAAACTAACTAGTCAACCAGTAGAAATACAACAAAGAGCCAGTTAGGCTCCAAATTAAACTCTGAACTATTTCAAAAACATGTTGATTATCATATAAGACATTTCTAATGGTAGCAAATGGAACTGCAGATTTTGTAAATGACATAGGTAAATATTGTTTTAACTGTTCACATTTATGGATGATACGCACGGGGATAATATCATTGCCACAAATGCAAGTCACAATAAAAGTTGTTGTTGTTTTTTTTATGGCATCGAGTCGAAGTCTGCATATCAGACTGGTGAGCCGCTCTTCTGCTACTGTGATATCCTTTTGTTTTAAAAGAAAGCATGCGATCAATTTTGCGCGAGCTATTATCAGTATTTTCTCTGTCAGGGTCAGACTCCTGTTTTAGTATATTGACATGGTTCCAGCAAATTTTATCCAGTACAGAATAACATTCTTGTAATGAATATGGAATACGAATTTCTATGGCATTGTAAATGTTCATCGCGCCTTTTTCGCACAACGATCCACCCGCTCATTTCCCACAAAAATTAATCTTTGTACCACGGATGGTCAAAACATGAATTATATGACGAATTTCTGTTACGAGTTCTCCTCTTGTCTTCATATTAAAAGATAGTAAGAGGACCTGACTTATCTGAACTTTAAACTTCTTAAAGAAGCAAAAGAACATTCGGCGACACTGGACGCTTGGAGTTCCAGGGGGAAAATATTTGCAAAGATCAAGAATGGCAAGACTGTGAGGCTGGAGGTGGATGTGGATGTTGACGAGGTACTGCGCCGTGCAATGTGACATTGTGACTCTGACACTAGTACATGAGAGGGGTGATGATGAGAGGGGGACACGCGCATTAACTTTCACACAGACGTACCTACAATATGAACACGCGCACATTGGAACACTCACATAGCCACACGCATACGCGCGCGCACCTACTTCCCATACTGACACGCGCATACGCACACGTCTGTACAAACAACCACCAAGTATCATTAACGCAAAATCAAATTAAACAACACACGCACACACTTGCACACAGTTGGCATCCGACTGTACACGTAATATTCTTTTTGTTCCCCTTCATTTATTGACAGCCCAGGATGTGCACTGGTGGTGAGGGGAAGGTGTGAGGAGGTTGTGAGTGAGTGCTTTTTATATACACATGTATATTATGATTGGAATATGTCTAGAGACAAACGATTCACTCAATGTTCTTCATTACAAAATTTACATACACTTTTTTCTTTCTAAACGTACATGTATTAATACATTATTTCCGCACACAACAGAGAGAGGTTAAATTTACAGCCCACCTCTCCTCGTAAGATTTGTGCGCGTGCTTGCGTGTGGTTTCTCCAGTACTGTGTACTGCTATGCTTGCTGTTGCTTATTGTATCCTTGGTGTGTCCCGCTACTACCGCGCCTTCCTTCGTTGACTGTCGTTTCCCCCTCCCCCTCCTTGCCATTACTCCTCCCGCGCACCCCGACCCTATGTTCCCTACTCTCTCGTGGTGGACATAAAATTGCCGACTCCTTGTGCTGGAGAGAACTGTGCCGTATATTCCGCGGTGCGTGTGTGAAGTTTAAACTTTCCCAATGGACGTATATGCGTGGGGGTGTATGTTGTGGCGATTGTGCAGGGTATGACTTCAATGGATTGTGCAGATAATATTGCCATGCATATGGTCATTTTGTAGGGTTTTTTGTTTTTTTTCCACATGCATGCATCATGAGCACGTGCGTGCGACATGCTCCCACTTACGCACACGCTATGTTAACACAAACATGACACAAAAATAGGCTCTCCCCCCCCCCTACATGCATGCATCACGAGCACGTGTGTGTAACATGCTCCCACCTGCGCACACGTTATGTTAACACAAACAGGACACAAACACAGGGTTTTTTTTGTTTTTGTTTTTTTGTTTTTTTCCAGTGCTGTACGAACGTCGCCTCGCCGCAAGATCCCACTCACTTGACCAAGACTTACCTGTATGTCTAAATGTGTGCTTTTCTCTTGATATACTTTGTTTTTATTTTAACTTGTCCCGTCGTGGATGATATAAATGATTGTCACTCAGTGATGGGTACTTATAAAGCAGTGTATTTTTCTTTATATGAAAGCCTTTGCTCAGTTGTTCTATGTACCATGCAAACAATAGAATGAGTGGATGCCCTCTAGACTCCACTAGAAAATATATTATAAGCCATTAATTACTTGATATAATAGCCACAATAATAATAAAATAAAATGGAAAATATAAGCATTGTTTCCATGAACTGTCAAGGACTGGGTAACGTTAAAAAGAGGAGAGATGTTTTTTACTTTCTTAGACAAAAGAAACACTCCATTTATCTCCTTCAAGATACACATTTCGACCCAAATATTGAATTGTATGTTAGATCTGAATGGGGTTACACTTGTCACTTTGCATCTCATAATTCACAATCCAGAGGTGTTGCTGTTATGTTCAATAACAACTTTGAATTTAAAATTAAAAAGGTGTACAAGGATCCTAATGGAAACTGCATAATTATTTCCTTCACAACAGTAGAAAAGGATTTCTTAATTGTAAACATTTATGGCCCAAACAAAGATTCCCCAGAATTTTATGATGAACTGGAAAAAAATATTACAGTTTGGATACCCAAACCTGATTATTGGAGGTGACTGGAATCTAGTTCTTGACCCACATAAAGATTATTTTAATTATAAACACATAAATAACCCTAAAGCTAGAGACAAAGTAGAAGATATTATGATAAACTTAGATATGTATGATGTTTGGCGAGACTTAAACCCTGATAGTACACGTTTTACATGGCGTAGACCATCCCCTTTTCAACAGAGCCGTTTGGACTTCTTCCTTATATCTGAATGTTTGATACAGTATGTACATGAAGCAGACATCCAATATGGCTATAGGACAGACCATTCAATGATAGTTCTTAAACTTTCATTTGGTGAAAAAATTAAACGAAAGTCTTTTTGGAAATTCAACAATTCTTTACTGAAAGATATAGATTATGTAAATGAAATCAAAGAAGAAATCAAACAAGTTATTAGAGGATATGCAGTTCCAGTATACAATTATGAAGAATTAAGAAACATTCCAATGTACGAAATACAGTTTGAAATATCAGACCAATTATTGTTAGATGTTCTATTAATGAAGATTAGATCAAAAACTATCTCATATGCCACAATGAAAAAACGTAAAACAGAGGAGGAAGAACAACAGTTAGAAATAGAAATACAGAACTTAGAAAGCAGGAATGTCAGAACATGTCAAGAAAATGATAGAATAGAAGAGAATAAGTCAAAGCTTGTAGATATTAGAAAAAAGAAAATGGAAGGAGTACTCATGCGTTCAAGGGCCAGATGGAGAGCAGAAGGAGAAAAAGTATCAAAATACTTTTGTAATCTTGAAAAAAAGGCACTTTGTGAATAAGAGTATGAAGAAATTAGTTACAGACAAAGGAGAAGAACTCCATGAACATAATGTAATATTAAAAGAGGTTAATGATTTCTATAAACATTTATATAAAAAGAGACTTATTCAAACATGTGAAATAGCAGACATTGTTAAGGAAATGCCTAAACTTAGTAATATAGAAACAGAAAACCTTGAGGGTGAAATTACTTATGAAGAAGCTACCCAGGCACTTAAACGCATGCAGAACAATAAGAGTCCAGGTGCTGACGGCTTTTCTTCCGAATTTTTTTAATTCTTTTGGAAGGATCTTGGATACGTAATTGTCAGGTCACTAAATGAAGGTTTGAAGAAAGGTGAACTGTCACAAACACAGAAAGAAGGAATAATAATTTGTATACCAAAGAGTGACAAACCACGAGAATTTATTAAGAACTGGAGACCGATATCTTTATTAAATGTTGTTTACAAAATTGGATCTTCTTGCTTAGCAAATAGAGTTAAGTCTGTGCTGTCCTCTTTAATTAGTGATGACCAAACAGGATTTATGTCTAACAGATTTATTGGTGACAATATTAGATTACTATATGATATGATTCATTATTTAAATTCAAAGCAGTTGCCTGGTTTATTGATTCGTATAGATTTTGAAAAAGCGTTTGATACTGTTGACTTCACTTTCATGATGAAAGTGTTAAAAGCATTTGGATTTGGTCCAGTCTTCTGTAGATGGATAAGTACTTTTTATCAAAATATTAAATCAGCAGTAGTAGTAAACGGAACGGCGTCTTTTGGTTTCCAGTAGAGAGAGGATGTCGTCAAGGTGATCCCATTTCACCCTACTTATTTCTTTTATGTGTTGAAATCCTTGGCATAATGATAAGAGAAAATAAACTGATTAAAGGTATTAATATTAACAATACAGATCATAAAATTGCACAGTTTGCAGATGACACCCAACTGATGACCAAAGGAGATAGAATATCGTTTGAGGAGATCATAAGGACAACCAACTCGTTTAGTAGTTTTTCAGGATTATTTATGAATACAGGTAAAACTCAAGCAATATGGCTGGGTAGCAGAAAAAAAAATCAAATTAGATATCTACGTCATTTAAAAATGGTGTGGAACCCACCAAAATTTAAAATCTTAGGAGTGTGGTTTACTGTTGATTTAGAAGAATGTGAGGAATTAAACTATAAAGACAAAATGTCTGAAATTAGAATGTTATTTAGAATATGGATAAAAAGACCGATTACCCCTTAATTGATTTTATCAAAAATAACCCAGTTATGTATGTTTCTACCAAATCCACCTGATGAATATATTGATGAGCTGCAGAAGGCATGTTTTAAGTTCATTTGGAACAAAAAACAGGATCGAATAAGTAGAAAAACAGTAATTGAAAGTACAAGATTAGGAGGATTAGGAATGTTTGACATCAAACAATTTATTAAAGGTCTTAAACTGAGCTGGATACGTAAAGTAAAGTTTTCAATGGACAATTATAATAAAAGAAAGCAATCCAGTTATCGAAGATATTGATAGACATGGACCCTGTCTACCAACACCTAATGATAAGAATAAGTTCTGGATTCATGTTTTCCAAGCCTACAAAGAATTTTGTCAGAAGGTCCCACTATTAAGTAGCAAAGAACTTTTAGCAGAACCAATCTTTCTGAACCAAAATATTAAAACTGGAAGTAAGATTTTATCATACAGAAATTGGATGGAAAAGGGGGTCTGGAATATTTCTCATCTAGTGCACGGGGACAGTAGTTTCCTTTCCTATGAAGATTTTAGTCAAAAGCACGGAAATATAACAAATTTTCTTACTTTAAATGGTTGCATAAGGTCAGTTAGAAATTATATAAAAAACCTAAACATTAAAATTGATAATAACACTGCTTTGCAGATGAGAAAATCATTACAAATGATATATTCAGTGAAAAAAGGAACAAAAGTTTATTACGATACTCTAGTTAAAAACAATACGACCCCTAAATGCTGTAAGAAATGGAACGATTTGTTGCAACTGAACATTAATTGGAAACAGACATTTCACAAAATACACAAAATAAGTGACGTTAACTTAAAATGGTTTCAAATAAGAATAGTTCATAGGATTGTTGCAACAAACAAATCACTGAAACAGATGAATATCTCTCATAATGATAAATGTAGCTTCTGTGGATCACATCCAGAAACCATTGAACACCTTTTTTGGAGATGTGAGATTGTGCAGAGATTTTGGACTGCTTTCCAAACTGATATTAATAACAAATGCAATAATGTATACAATGCCCAATTATGTGAAGAATTAGTTTTATTTCGAAACTCACACGCATTTGCTACAGATGACATTTTAGATTTCATTATTTTACTTGCCAAAAACTTTCTGTACAAATGCAAATTCAAAAAACAACCACCACAACTCAATGCATTTAAAACACAGCTCAGATACAGATACAAAATCGAAGAACATGCATCTTATATACTAATGAACCATCATGCTTTCCGTACAAAGTGGAACAGCTACCTTCCAATTATGGAAACTGTTACTTAATCATAATTTCGCATGTTCCATAGTTACCATTCTGTATAACAGTCCTTACTTTGTACTAACAGGTCTTTATTTATTTATTATATGTATTATTTGTTTATCTTTTTTTTTTAACTTTTATGGTTGCTGTTGTCTTTACAGTGTGATCAACTACAAGCTTTCTTTTCCAATAATGCAGAAGTGGTACACTCATGCTCCTTATTATTATGATATTATAATGCCACCGCTCGCTTTCGCCTTACCCTAGATACCATTACTGTAATAGTTGACACAATTGATGCTGTTGCTATGTTACAACTGGTCCAGGCTATTTATTATTAATGTCATCTTAAATCATCATGATTACTACAATCATTAAGGTGTAAACATTGATTCATTGAATGATTGGACAAATCTTTTTTGTTGTTGTTGTTGTTGTTGTTATTGTTGTTGATGTTGTTGTTTACAGATTTGTTTTGCCTTGTTATAGTCTGTTTTGTTTTGTTTTGTTTTATCTCTCTCTCTGTAGTGGAAGATGCTACTGTTCGTTGTATATTGTTTGTTTCATACTATTCTCTGTATTGTATACATGTTTTTTTGGAAAATTAAAAAAAAGTTAAAAAATAAAATAAAATAAAAGATAGTAAGTGATTTCATCCCATTAATATAGACATACGTTTTGCTGTGAATATAGAAAAATCTTTACCGATATGATAGTACTTCTCTACTTTTAATAACGGAATTATAAATGCTGCCCCTGCCTGATTGTTATCAAGATCTGAACCATCTGTATATACTTTAAGGTGATTTGGATAATTTTCTAGAATGTGAGATTTAACAAAAGCAGGGAGAGCAGGGCCTTCAGCTTTTTTTAAATCTAGTTTAATTAATGTCAAATGTTGCGTTCTTCATCTCCATTTAGGTATTGTCGTGTATGGTAACCGAGGAGCAATTTGATTTGGATTCACTCCTGATGTTTTAAATATGCCAGAGGTATAAGTACCTATAGCTGTGACGGACTGAATAGACTGTGTACTTCAAAGGATAATACTTTAATTTTTGAGTATGTTTTGAAAGTTGAAGCATGAACTGGAACACCAATAGCAAGCTTATATGCTTTACTATCCACACTTTTTAATTTCTTTAACATGCATTTTGGTGCAGAAAAGAATACCTCTTGTGCATAGGTTAGTTTTGAGCGTACTAGTCGATGTTGCTCGGTGGATAAACAGAGGTAACCTGACCCCAGTGTTGCCTGCTAACGATCTTTAATAAGTTGAGGCTTTTTCTAGCCCTTATCAAGAGGTATTTAAAGTGTATATTCCTTTTCAGTTTTGATGTGAGATATACGCCAAGGAATTTTACCACTTGTTTATATTCTATCACTGACCCACCTATTTAAAAAAGAAAAAGAAAAAAAAAGGGTAATGTGTCTGCGTTATAACCAGGATTAAACAGAACCAAGCATGAATTTTCTGGTTGCAGAATCAAACCATTTTCTGACATATAGTTAGTCAGCTTATTTAGTTATTATTGATACAACCTCTTTGCATAATTTGCCAATCTGAGAGGGGTATGCATATTGTACCTTTTCAACATTATTTGATAAAGACTGAAAGATCGTGAGTTGAGATGTTGAAAAGTATTGGTGTTACTACCGATCCTTATGGGATTCCCATGTCAAGTGATCTGGAGTTAGAGTAAGTATTTCTTACTTTTGTTTTGATTACTCTATTGCTTAGAAAAGCTTTGAAATAATCAAACATGCAACCTAATAAACCAATTGATTTGATTTTATAGGGTAATCTTGATTGCCATACTTGGTCATATGCTTTATTTATGTCAAAGAAAGTGGCTAGCACATTTTTTCGACGAGCAAATTGATGTTTTATCTGGTTAGTGATTTTAACTAGGTGGTCAACTGCTGTTCTCCCTTTTTTAAAACCTGCTTGGTTAACTGGAATTACCTTTTTTCCCCAGTAATTAAGAAGCCTGTTTATCACAATTCTTTCTATTAACTTTCCAACATGTGAAGTCAGAGCAATTGTTCTGTAATTGTTTTCATCAGTTTTTGGTTTGCCTTGTTTGAGGATAGGTACCACTATGGACTGTTTCCATAAAGTGGGCAAAGTACCGTTTGACCAGCAATATTGAATATGATTTTGAAAAATCTGAGGAACCTATCCGGTAAATGCTTTAACATTTCATTTGAAATGGCGTCTGGTCTCACTGACTCTTTTTTGGTTCCAAGAGAAGATTTTGCTTCTTCCATTTCTAGAAAAGTTATTGGAGCATTTGAATAATGATTATAGGTTATTTGTGGATCATCACATTTTTCGTTTGCTGCTTCTTCTTCCCTAAGAATTATTTCTTTCTCTGGCAAACCCTCTGTACAACTGGATTTCTGTAAATGCTTCAGCTTTTTCAGAAGCAGTCGGGAACTATTTGATTTCTAATTCAATGTTGTAAGCAGGTAAATTGACACCTGTCTTCAGTTTTCTCCAGACTTTGTAGATATCTTTTTGATCAGAAACATCTTTGCTACAAAAATCTGACCAATACTGTAGTTTTTTTAAAGTCAATTTTCTATGGTTTCAAATTTGGTCCAATCGGCTTTTCTATAATTGTATTTTGGAATTTTGTCTTTTTCAAAGTCACATAACACTGAGTTACCTTTTAAAGTGACGACAATTGGTAAGTGATCACTACCAAGCGGGTCTTTTATAGTATCCCACTCACACCGATAGGAAATACAAATTAAAAAAACTGCACGCAAGAAAAAAAATACAAAGAAGGGGGGGGGGGGGGCGCTGTAGTGTAGCGACGCGCTCTCCCTGGTGACAGCAGCCCGAATTTCACACAGAGAAATCTGTGGTGATAAAAAGAAATGCAAATACAAATACATTCTGGAGAAATAATAGGGGAAAAAAGCGAGAGGTCTATAGCCGTTGCTCTAAATTGCGATATATCAGGGATTCTGGTTATACTACCATCCATCCACAACATTTTCAACAAAGCAATTATTAATGGCCATTTTGCAGTCATTGTCCCAGAAAGGGGAGCGGACATTAAAATCACGGCTATAAACCATTTTTCATTCTGGTCCTGTAGGGTTCGTAACCATTCTGTGTTTTGATTGTCAGGACCTTTCGGTAGGTATAATTATGTCACGGTCGATTTCACTTTTCCTGCTTTTGCAGAAGGAGAGTAGGACCTTCTGGGTTTGGTGGTGTAGTAAAATCCTCAATGTTTAACTTGCTTCATCATCAAACATTTCATCCACTGTCTGTGTGGGTGAATGAGCAAGCTCTTACAAGTAGGTCTACTATGATTAACATATATCGATCCAAATAATATTTTCAGCTTTTCAACAGAAATGAGTATTCGAAGAACTGAAAGTTGAATGCTTTGAAACGGAACAATTCCATCTGAAGATCCGGTATTTCACTTCTTATTTTTCAAACACAATGATTATAGATCTAGATCAAATTGTGTGTGTGTGTGTGTGTGTGTGTGTGTGTGTGTGTGTGTGTGTGCACGGTGTGTGTAAGAGAAAGAAAGAGAGAGAATGTGTGTGTGTGTGTGTGTGTGTGTGTGTGAGCGCGCGAACGTGAGTGTGTTTGTGTGTGTGAGTGCACGCGCGTGTGTGTATGTGTTTCCGTGAGAGACTGAAAGAAGGAACATGTGTGCGCGTGTTTATGTGTGTGTGTGTATGTGTGTGTGTGTGTGTGATTGTGGGGTGTCACTGTCGACCGGCATTCGGGGTCAGCTCTATGTTCCCTCAGCTCTATGTTCCCTCAGCTCTATGTTCCCTCAAGTCAAGTAACATGTCATGTCATGTCATGTCAAAGTGACCAGTGGTAAGCAAGACTTGCGTGACATTGTAGTTATGTCTCACTGCGTGTAATTGGATTCCGCATACTCCTCTATTTGTCTGTCTTTTTTTCCTGCCTGTATTTCTGTATGTATGTCTGTCCATCCGTTTGCTTCTCTCTCTCTCTCTCTCTCTCTCTCTCTCTCTCTCTCTCTCTCACGTCATTTTCATTATAAATTCACGCTTGACCACTGGTCAGTTTAACCATTGCTTGACCACAGGTCATTCTGACCATTGCTTGACCACTGGTCACTCCGACCATTGCTTGACCATTGATCATTCTGACCATTGCTTGAACACTGTCACACTGACCATTGCTTGACCACTGGTCACTCTGACCATTAGTTGACCTCTGGTCATCATGTAACTTGAATTGAGGGAACATAGAGCTGAGGGAACATAGAGCGGTTTGTTAGGAGAATTAGCTCTATGTTCCCTCAGCTCTATGTTCCCTCAAGTCAAGAGATATTTACGTCATGTAATATGGCATGGCATATGTCATGGCACATGGCATGATATGACATGGCATTATGACATGACATGACATAGCATGTAACTTGACTTAAGGGAACATAGAGCTGAGGGAACATAGAGCTGAGGGAACATAGACATGCTCCCCGGCATTCCATTTGTTTTTCTATCACAATACAGATCGAGATGATAGACCATATATAGATCAAGAGCAAAGTGTGTGTGTGTGTGTGTGTGTGTGTGTGTGTGTGTGTGTGTGTGTGTGTGTGTGTGTGTGAGTGGAGGGGATGGGGGGAGGGGGCAGGTAGGGAGGGGTGTCACTGTCGAACGGCATATTATTGTTTTTCCGGTCACATTATAGATCTAGATCAATATGTATGTGTGCGCGCGCGCTCGAGTGTGTGTGCGTGTGTGTGTGTGTGTGAGGTCATCATGAGAGCAGGGCACGAAATACCACAGCACTTGAGACATTCT
Organism: Babylonia areolata; assembly: GCF_041734735.1. Taxonomy (NCBI): domain Eukaryota; kingdom Metazoa; phylum Mollusca; class Gastropoda; order Neogastropoda; family Buccinidae; genus Babylonia; species Babylonia areolata. Next base: position 15,019,051 of record NC_134894.1, on the reverse strand, counting down.
TTTTTTATCACTGATGATGGAGGAGGAGAAGGATGATGATGATGACGACGACGACGACGACGATAGTTTGTTTTTTTTGTTTGTTTTTTGTTGTTGCTTTTTAATACGTGACAAGGGTCTTCTTCCACGCTTCGTTTCATAAAGATGTTCCGGCTTTAAGCAGGCCAGAGAGATACAGACACTTGCGATTTGGTCAGGAAATTTGAGCAACACACCCAGAGACACATCCGTGGATGATGTTCGACTGTGTGGTCCCAGTCTGCACATTTAAGCCTACATCGCATTCAACCCTGAAAAAGCCCCAGCAGTGAGCAAAAAAAAGAAGAAGACAAAAAAAGACTTTAAAAAAGCCTGCTTTGAACCACCTTTCTGCAGTCAACGGATCTGGCCCAAAGTATCTTTCTGAACTCCTCCATATCAATACCCCGTCTCGCCAGCTCCGTTCTTCCTCTGATTCTCGACACACCACGTCAGAAGACCTTTGGACACAGATCGTCTCCTTTTCAAACTGAATGTGTACATGACAGAATAAGGAAGAGATTTAGCTGCATCACATCTGCATCAAAGGAGCAGATGCCTGACATATGCATATCCTTCCCGTCTCCCCCCCCCCCCCCCCCCCCCCCCCCCAACCAGTTCCCACAATTAGATCTGATGATTGATATTGGTCAATTCGTTCTTTTATTTACATAAAGGGGATTGCCATCCCCCCCACCCTGTTAATAAAGTCCTCAAGAATCGCAGGTCTTCAAATACAGAAACTGTACTCAAAGTTATTGTTCCATAGACCACAGAGACTTAGGAAATAACATGCAGGCAGCATTAGTTACCGAGACTAACACAAAAAGACAACGTGGTGTTGTAGGTGTGGGGAGGAGGGAAGATGGGGTGGGGTAGGTACAAGTACTGAAGTTAGTTGTAGTTTCAGCGAACATTGTTTCTTTTGTGGTGAAAACTGTGATGTAAGCAGTGGCAAGAAACACTAGCCGGTGGCGAAAGGCATGCTTATGTCGTGGAACTCGAGGGAAAACACACACACACACACACACACACACACACAAAGGAAAGAAGGCTTGCGACTTCTCTTCAACAGTTCCATTCACTTTGTCAGATTCATTTACTTCATACTGCATGCCAATCATGAGCAAGAAAAGTGCTGTTTTCTTCCATTGGCGGCCATCTTGGAAAAGCAAAAATCTTTTAAATCATGCTAAAATATGATCAAATTCAGATAGTATACATTATTTTGATTATCTGGATCATTTTTATGACTGGGAAAAATACCAGGTACGAAACACTCTTACTTATGCGTCATACGTCCTTTGTTTTAGTGATTTACGAACCTGGTGGTGGCCATTTTGGATTTTAAGCAATAACTCAAAATGCTCAACATTTGCGACTTGGCCTCCAACGGATTTGGAGCACCTCTAAATCAGGTAAAATCAACCAAAACCCTAGTATATAACGCAAAACCAGATATTCTGGTTATCGCTGGGACTACTGAGTGAAATTCATGTATTTTACTGTGTCCCCCCCCCCTCCCCCCGCCCAAAATGAGCTCTTTATAAAGTAATCTTGGGAGAACAACGGAGCATTCGTTTGTTTAGCAATGCCGATTGTTGCGGGCTCAGCGCTGGTAGATCTTGATGGGGCATCTTATTTGGCGATGGGATCCTTGTAGGGCTTCAGCAGCCTAGGAACCTTGGCCTCTTGCTACAGAGGGACAGTCTGTTTGAGGTATTTGAATATTCTGTTTTGATAAACTGTTAATTTAATCATATCAAATATTGAAGCGGATGATGTCTGTTTTTCATGATTGTTTGGTGTTCTTGTTACATGGTGTCTTTCCTTGTTAATGAGTGGAGTTGTGAATTTGATTAATATTTGAGTTGTTAGGAGTAAAGTGAAGGGATATAACACTAACAGTTAATTCTATGTGTAGAGTTGTGAGAGGATGTGAGTTATCATTGGTATTATGATATGCAATCCCTTTTGATCTGTGTAAAAGAAGACCAGATCTATTAATCATTAGACATTAAAGGTGTTCCTTCAAGAGAGGACTGTAATTTCAACTGTTTAAATGTATGAATTATTGACTTTCGCAGTGGTGGAGGTTAACAGGAGTGCATTGCCTCAACTATACATATAATGCTCGTGTACTTAGATTTCGGTGGGTGTGTTGTGCAGACTTGTATGCTTGTGGTGCACTGCTACCTCCTTTCTTCGGGTCGGTTCGTCTTCGCCCCTACGCCTCTGATATTGTCTGTGTTTCCAGTGCCTTCTACGTCCTGTGTCATCCATCCCTTCTGTGACCTACATATCCCTTTCCCCCTTCCACATTTTCTCTGTCCCACCTTTCCTTCTGTGGATCAGCGGGCAAGAACACTGACTGATTTTATTTCGTCGGTTGCGGACACTTTCTGTTCTTGAGAGATGTGCTTTGACAATCCTGTGCCAGATGGTGGGCACTTTTGTTTATGTTTGATATGAACAGTAGTACTGTATTAATGGTGTGAGAGAATGTGTCAGTGAGTCAATAAGTTAACTCTGTATTGTAAATTTATTTCTGGGTTTTATCTTTGTCAGCTGCCTATAATCACTGTGTGAGAGAGCGATGTGGTGAACATTGTGTCACAGTATTGACAACTTCACGCTCCCAAACAACATTATCCTCAAACGGCTGAATCCGAAATGGCTGAGTGGTGCGTATGCAGTGGTCTTCCTGTTTACAGCAGTTGCTGTTGTGGAAGGACTGCGTCAGTCCACTTTTTAACTTATTTGTTTTGCTATGGCATTGTGTCCGAGACGTTGGAATGTTGAAGAAATGCTTTAGGAAACTGAAATAAAGGTTTGGAGATCATTCATCCTTCACAGGTTTCTTCGGCAGCTTGCATAGACGATATGAAGCGTGGTCTTCAGTGACGAAATATATATATCTCGTGCTTGCTGAAACACCTGAAGGCAAAGCAATGAAAATTATAAAACTTGAACAGTCTAGTTTCATTCCATTACGTTTATTCCGGGAGAGTAAAAACAGTGTTCTTAAATACGCCACTACCGGGCCTGTGTTGTCTGACTGAGGCAGAATTGATGTCGAGTCCGTCCGTGAACAACACTGAAGCATGTGTCAAAGCAGAAGTGGCTGTTGATGACAAGCTAGACATGATTCTCAGACTTTTTGAATCGGTTGATGCTCGACTTCAGCGTCTTGAAGAAAATTGCTCAGGAGCAGCCATAGAAAAAAAGATAGAGAAGGTGGTGGAGAGGAAGGTAAATGAACTGTGGGATGAAAAGGTAGAGAGAGACAAGAGAGAGCTAAATTTGATTATTACCAACATTCCGGAGAGCAAAGCAGAAGACGCTGAGGAGAGAAAGAACCATGATCGCCTAGAGGTAACCAGTAAAGTCCTGACGAAAATCTATCCAAATATGGAGAGAAAGGATATCATTGACGAACAAGTGCGACTCGGACAAGTCAACTTGGGGACTAGACCAATCCTTTTGCGTGTGAAAGTTAAATCTTCTGAGATCAAAACAGAGATCATCCGCAAGGCACGCAAAATAAACGAGGGGGTGGAAGAGAAAAACAGGATCTACATAAATCCCGATTACACTCCCATCCAACGAAAGAAAAACAAAGAGCTTCGAGATGAGCTCAAGGCTCGCATAGAAAAGGGTGAGAAGAACATAGGAATCCGTAGGGGTGAGATTGTCGAGGTCACCTGGGCCCAGCAGAAGCTGGACCGGGATGAAGCCTGACAACATACCCATTCAAAAAATGAAAATAGTTTTAGCCCTTTTAACCATTCAGCTCAACCAAATACCTTACGTACAGTCCTGTACACAAATTCTGATAATGGTCTCCTTAACAAGAAAAATGAACTACTTGCTTTAATGGATGATATAAAACCCAGCATAATAGCAATCACGGAAGCTAAAGCTAAAAATCAAAAAGATTTCAATTATTCTGAATATGAAATTCCAGGTTTTGATCTTTTCCACAATCAGAATCCAAAAAGAGCTGTTGTTTTGTACATAAAAGAGAGTATGAATGCCAAAGAATGTAGTTTAATGAATGATACAGATTTTGAAGAGTGTATGTTTGTTGATCTTGTAAGCGGAGATGGACAAAAAACCTTGTTTGGTTGTGTATATAGAAGCCCAAACAGTACTAAAGATAATGATGATAGACTATTTGAACTCTTGCATAGAGATAGCCTACATAAATATGACTGTGTCTGCATAGTAGGAGATTTTAATTACCCCAGTGTAGATTGGACAGGAGGGTGGACTGGTGAAGGTGATGACAAATTTAGAGAATGCACACGAAATGCATTTTTATACCAAATGGTAAATAAACCCACAAGAAGAAGAAAAGGACAAAAAGCTAATATACTAGATTTGGTTCTTGTAAACAATGAACAAATAGTTTCGGACATTGAACATTTGTCCCCATTGGGTAAAAGTGACCATGAGGTTCTTGCCTTCTGTCTATATATTGCAGACAAAAAATGTAAAGAAAAGAAAGAGGAGATGAAGTATAATATGAACAAAGCAAATTACAATAATATGAGATTGGACATAAAATCCATAGATTGGAAATGCCTATACGACAAGGATGTAAATGACAGTTGGGAATATATTAAAAAAGGAACTACACTCAACTATAAATAAAAACATTCCTAAAATGAGATACATCAAACGAGAGAAATATAAACCCATGTGGCTCGATAAAAAAGCTATGCGGATTATCAAAAAGAAATATAACTTATATCAGAGATTTTTGAATACAAAAAATGGTAAAGATTATCAAAAATATATTGAAACAAGAAACCTATGTAACAAACAGATCAAAAGTGCAACTAAAGAATTTGAGAAAAAGCTCTCTAAAGATGTCAAATCTAATCAAAAAGGCTTTTGGAAATATGTCCAAACTAAAACTAAATCAAAAATTGGAATAAGCCCCCTAATTGACAAGGATGGCATGAAATCTGTAAGTGACAAAGAAAAAGCCAATACTCTTAACAGTTTCTTCTCAAGTGTTTTTACAAAGGAGAAAGTTGATAACATACCAAATCTGGACCCTGGATCTAGATCAAATGGCAAAATGGTAACTGATATTAAAATTACAAGTGAATCTGTAAGACAAAAGTTGAAAAAACTAAATCCAAATAAAGCTCAGGGCCCAGATGCAGTACCAGCAAGGATTCTGAAAGAGTTAAGTGAAGAGCTAGCAGAACCGCTAAGCATATTGTTTAATAAATCAGTTGAACAAATGGTAATACCAGATGACTGGAAGATGGCTACAGTAACGCCAATATTTAAAAAAGGTACAAGAACTGACCCTGGAAACTATAGACCTGTTAGTTTGACTTGTATAACATGTAAAGTTCTGGAATCATATGAAAGAGATACTATTGTTGATCATATGACAGAAAATTGTTTGTATGCGGAATGCCAACACGGATTTCGGAAACACAGATCATGTGTAACTCAGTTACTAGAAGTCATGGAAGACTTCACACAAATGATAAACAGGGGCGAAGATATTGATGTGCTCTACTTAGACTTTAAGAAAGCTTTTGATTCTGTGCCACACCAGAGATTATTAAAAAAGATAGAATCTTATGGAATATCAGGAAAAGTATTAAATTGGACTAGGGATTTTCTCACAAACCGAAAACAAAGAGTTAAGGTGGGAGATAGTTATTCAGAGGAAGCAATGGTCCTCAGTGGAATTCCACAGGGTAGTATCTTAGGACCCATACTTTTTACATTATTCATAAATGACTTGCATCAGACAGTATCAAGTGTATGTAAATTTTTTGCAGACGACACTAAACTTTACTGTTCACCAAGTTCACAACACATAATGCAAAATGACATTGACTCCTTGTTAGAATGGTCTGAAAAATGGAACTTATACTTTAATGCTTCCAAATGCAAAGTATTACACATTGGTCGAACAAACCCAAAACATAACTATGTAATGAAAAACGACGATGAAATAACCAATATTGTGAAATGTGAAGAGGAGAAAGACTTAGGGGTGACGTTTGATAAAGACTTACTGTTTGACAGACATATTAACCAAGTTGTTAACAAGGCAAATCAAAGGCTGGGTATTATTAAACGTATTTTTTCGTTTATTGATAAGGATATTTTTCTCCGACTTTATAAAGCTCTTGTAAGACCTCTCTGGAGTATGGTCTCCCTGCCTGGTGTCCTAGACTAATACGTCAATCAATTACTATTGAAAGAGTGCAAAGACGTGCTACCAAACTGGTGCATGAAATTAAGGATTTGTCTTACGAAGAAAGACTGAAATTCCTAAAATTACCCTCAATGAAAGCAAGACGAAAAAGAGGAGATTTGATTCAAGCCTATAAGATCTGTAATGGTATAGACGATATTAAAAAAGATCACTTCTTTGATTCACCGCCAGATACTAATATGGAAACAAGAAACAGTGTTGATAAAATTTATAAACAGAGACATAACAATAACACAAGGAAATTTGCTTTCAGCTATAGGGTTACTAACGACTGG
>NC_134894.1:15002502-15007502 GCF_041734735.1 Babylonia areolata | reverse complement strand
GGAATGGCCAGAGGGCAAAACTGATGCGGAAGTGAAGCTACTCGTAGAAGAAAACAGTAAAGAAGAGGACATCATCATATACACAGATGGCTCAGTCACCAAAGACCAATCCGGTTGGGGATTCACTGTGAAACAAAATGGAAAAACAGTTAGAGAAGAGAATGCTGCCTACAAAGTCACAACCTCCAGCCTAACGATGGAAGTTGAAGCTGTGACACATGCCCTCCAGTGGCTATCGTCCATCCATACGCCCGGAAGCCAACATGCCATGATTCTAACCGACTCAATGAACCTCATACAGAAAATTGAAAACGGAATGGGAAGCCCAGAGTGGCATAAGGCAATGCGCAACTTTCAGATTAAAAAACTCACATGGTCATACTGCCCGGGACATGCAGGAGTTAAGGGAAATGAGCGAGCTGACAGAACTGCTGGTAACGCAACACCAACGAGCGGCCTACATCTAGGAAAATCGGAAATCCTCAGAAAAGTCAAAGAATATCAAGAAGAACAGGTACAAGGCTATCACACCATCGATAGCCTCAAAGAAATAAAAGCAGAGAGAGGGAGCGACCGTAGGTAGAGCACGATGCTTTGCAAATCAAACAAATATCGGCATCATTTCCAAACCAACATTGCGCAAATTTCTTCAAAACGGAACAGAGTCTCTGTGGGCTTTTCCAAATACAATAGACTGAGCAACACACTAGACGCCATGTTCTTGGCATCAGAGATCTTTTCCCATCCCTCTTGCGGCCAATCAGTGGCAGCCTCTGTGCGTGTGTGTATGAGTGTGTTTGTGTGTATGTGTGGGTCTGTGTTTTTGAGTGCGTTTGTACATGCGTGAGAGTGTAAGTGTACGCAAGTGTCAGGAGAGTTCTGTGCATGTGTGTGTCTGTGTGTGTGTGTGGGTGGGTGTGAAGGGGAGGTGGGGTAGAGGATAAGGTATGTGAGTGTATGTATGCCTACACTGTGGGAGCAACAGGATATTGGAACGTATATTATATATATATATATATATATATCTTTGTATATATGTGTGTGGGGTTGGGGGTGGGAGATATATGGGCGTGTGTGTGTGTGCTTGTACAAGTAAGCGTTTGTGTGTGTGTGTGTGTGTGTGTGCCGTGGAAGCTGCGATACATAGACTAGAAATGAGTGTGTGGAGGAGGGGGGTAGAGGAGGTGCAGGGTAATGTGTGTGTGTGTGCGTGTGTTTGCTTGTGCGTGTGTGTGTGTGTGTGTGTGTGCCGTGGAAGCTGCGATACATAGACTAGAAATGAGTGTGTGGAGGAGGGGGGTAGAGGAGGTGCAGGGTAATGTGTGTGTGTGGGTGTGTGTGTTGGAGCTCATGTACGTTTATATGTATTTGACTGTGCTTTTATAACTGTGAAACTGCATGTTTGGTGCATATCTGTTATGCATGTGTGGGTGTATGTGTGAATGTGTGTCTTCATGTTTTACATTTATTTGCTTATTTATCATCATTGTTGTCTTATTTATTTATTTATTATTATTATTTTAGTATTATTACCATTACTACTACCTTTTTTATATCATAATTATTATTTATTTATTTATTTTTGTAAGCGTATCTATTAGTTATTCACTTTTTTTTTCTTCTTTTTTCTCAAGGCCTGACTAAGCGCGTTGGGTTGCGCTGCTGGTCAGGCATCTGCTTGGCAGATGTGGTGTAGCGTATATGGATTTGTCCGAACGCCGTGACGCCTCCTTGAGCCACTGAAACTGAAACTGTTATTTCAAACAGAATTCAGTGGATCAGTGCTTTATCTTTATAGGAACATTTAGCCCAGGAATAACGAAAGAAAGACAGCATGTCTCTCCGAACGTTGTGTGTGTATTCAAAATGGGCTTTTGAATGAGACCTGGACTATATTCAGTGTGTGTGTGTGTGTGTGTGTGTGTGTGTGTGCAGTGTCACAAAGTCAAGCCCCCCTATATCCTAACGTCTGATGAAATGGACAGTAACTCATCAGTAGCTTGGCTATTCATCTGGACATCACCCACTTCTCCATCGTTTCGGTTCAGTGGCTTCCGGTTCGGGCTGCTCACGCCACTTCCGGAAGTCCGCTCTTGGAAGGACGGCGAAACGGGGATGTAGGAACATAATGGAATGTTCCGGATCAGTCCGGACACGTACGGCAAGTCGTATGTGTTCCGAGTGTCGTCCCCTTCACTGGACTCCACATTCGTTGTCTTCTCTCGCCAATTGAGAAAGCCTCGTTCCTCCAAAGTTCCTGAAAAGAGAGCAGATATTCAGGTTGTGTTTCATTTAAAGGGGAACCAAAAGTGCGTAAGAAATCCCACTCTCTTTCTTTCTTTTACCTGCTCACTGAAACCAAGGAGAACTGATACTGATCCCTAGATCTTTTAGTGTTACTGTTTATATGGAATTGATGTGCACATTTTCATTAGCGTGCTGGTCTTATGTTGTGTTGACTGGTATTGTAGTGTGTTGTGTTGTATTATGTTGTATTGCGTTGTATTGTATTGCAAAAAATCCCACGTCACCGCTCAAAAAAACAAAAATATATTTCCACATCAGCAAACCGCCACAACCACTACACCTCCATCACCACTACCGACAACAACCAAAACAACAACAAAAACACACATAGCAGCCACTTTCAAGAACAACACGCCATCACAGTCTAACCGGCAGCAACCGCAACAACAACGTCAACAACAACATCAACAACATTCAAACCGACAAGGAATAGGAGTTAATGAAGGAATCGAACCAGGAATAATGTTGTCCAGGAAGCAGCCGACGAAGCCTCCGACAAACATGGGGGTCCCCAGCGTCACTACCAGAATCTGGTCCATTTCTGCATTACCTGTACACAGTATAAAATAAACAAGAGGCGCTCTTTCATTTGAAAGGAACTGTTGCCCACACTCTCACCACCACCAACTACGCCTACCACAAACCACCATCATTAACACTATCACACCAGCGATACCAAAACAACAAGCAACTACCACAACTGCATCAGTTATACGCATCCATAATGTACCTTCACACCACCACCAGCAACAACGACCAGTTCCAAACAACAACCACCATCGTCATCAGATCAACAACATCATATAACGAACAAACAATACCAAAACTGCACCAGCAGTAACTTAAAAAATGCAGACACCCAGGCTTTGGCAAAGAAGAAGAAGAAGAAGACACCACCATCACCACCACCACAAAAAAGACGACGACAACAAAACAACAACCAACTATCACCAACCAACCAACCACCATCTACCACAAACAACAAACCAGAAAACACACACACACACACACACACACACACACACACACACCAAACTAAAACAAAAACACCAAAACAAAAAGAAAAAACACACAAAAAAGCTCTAAACAACCCTAGCTCTGGCAGTACAAGCACACACATACGTATGCATATACAACATACCAGTATCAATGGCCCCCACGTGCCCAGTCACCCACTGGGGAATCCCGATCCCCATCATCATGGACAGTCCGAAGATGGCCATGTTTCGGAAAACCGTCATGTTGGCGTGGAGGGCGGTGCTCAGACCAATGGCCGTCACCATGGAGAGCATGACCCCCAGGGCGCCCCCCATCACGGGGTCGGGGATAAGGGAGATCACCGCGCCCAGCTTGCTGAGGAGACCCGATAGCGCCAGGAGCAGGCCGGCCATTTGGGCCACCCTACGACTGCCCACCTGGATTGGTAACGGGGAGCAGGGGTGGGGGCGTGGGTTGGTGGGTAGGAGTTGGGGGGAAATCAAATCATGTTACTTACATGGTCCTGTCGAGTGCAAAGTGATCGTTTCAAAATTTAGATGACTTAATAGGCGCAACCGTAACACATCGCAACGCAGCACAACACAATACTCACTTATAACCTAACAATACAACAATAACAGAAACCCATCGCTCAACAGCACGACGCAAATACCACAAAACACAACACGATACCACACAGCACGAAAACAAACGCCTACACTGACACCAGTACCACCAACACCAACACCACCAACACAACACAACTCAACAGAACTACAACCAAACCAAACACAACAACAACAACAACCACAAACTGACCTCAGTGATGATTGGTGCCACACCACAACACAGCACAGCGCTACACACCTCACCACCACAACCACCACGATCCCCCCCTCCCCCCCACCCACCCACACACACACACACACAACAGCACGCACAGACACAGATCCCCAACAAAAAATGGACCTTGGTGATGACGACGGTCCCGGGAGAGTGGCTGTAGGAGGTGGTGGCGTGTCCGGCCCCCAGCATCCCGCTGATCACACTGGCCAGTCCCTCCACCGCCACCCCCCTGTTGACGGCGCTGGAAGGCGGAGGAGGCACGTGGCAGGCGCGTGCCACGGCGAAGTAGTCCCCAACAGACTCCACCATGGAGCACAGGGTGGCGGCCAGCATGCCCACGAACCCTGCCGCGCTGATGGTGGGCATGCCGAACTGGACTGTGTGTGTGTGTACGTGTGTAAGGATTATGACTCTCAAACCTGGAGACAAGATTGCACTGGTTCTTTGTGCCTCAGCCTTGGTCTCTGGTTGGCCTTCACGAACCATCCCAACGCCGACTGTCCTAAAACCCTCTTGGCCGAGAGAGTGGGGATATAACTTGGGCAAGACACTCTCCACTATAATCAAATTATAGTTGGGACAGCAGTTGCCCCCTCTGCTGTTCTGATGGTCAGAGTCGGACACCACTGACTACCACACATGTAGGTGTGTGTTGGGAAAGGGTACCATTAATTTACTGGCAGTATGATAGTGTGTCGTGTCCGACTATGACCTTTAGAACAGCAGAAGAGAACTGCTGTCCCAACCGTCTGGGCTAGATTTTGATTGTGGTGGAAAGTGTCTTGCCCAAGCAACATCCCCACTCTCTTTGGGCAAGAGGGTTTGAGGACAGTCGGCGTTGGGGTGGTTATCAAAGGCCATCTAGCGCC
>NC_134894.1:14960002-14995002 GCF_041734735.1 Babylonia areolata | reverse complement strand
TGTCCACAAAGCACGCCTTTCCCCCCTACAAAAACAACGCTAAAAAAGGATCTGTTTTATTACCTCTGCTTCGAGTGCAGTCACCCTTGGCAGGTAGCAAGGGCAAATTTTCCTTTGTATTTGAAAACCTGCGGGTAGACTCAAGAGTTCCTATATACCGGATTGAGCTTACCCTCGTGCAGTTTGCCTTGCCTCAGTTACATTTGCCTGCATGTATACGTTCACCCCCAAACACGATGATCTCTTGAATACGGCCCCTGGGAAAAACACAATATAGATTTCTTTTTTCTTCTTATCTGACTGACATGAAGGCGATTCCCCAGTGGACTTGGCAGTACTTGTTGACGACGTGGGTGAGGGAGAGGCCGATGAGGGAGATGGTGGGGGCCACAGTGAGGGGCCCAATGAGCCTCATCAGGAAGCCCAGCAGACCCGTGCACCCTAAGACCACCTGGGCCAGTGAGGCCAGGATCAGGTTGCCTTGGATCTGGGTTCAAACCCACACACACGCACACGCTTGCACACACACACACACACACACACACACACACACACACACACACACACACACGAAAAATACACACACATATGAAATACACCCCCACATAAAACACAGACACCCACACGCGCTCACGCGCGCGCACACTCACACACACACACACACACACACACACACACACACACACACTGCAATCACTTTGAATAGATTAAGTAATAACACACACACACACACACACACACACACACACACACACACAAGTACATTACAACATTCCGAGAGACTTCCTAAAAAAAAGGAAGCTCCGGGCTTGTCCTTATACCGATCACTTGACACATGCACACAGCAGCAATGACAGAAGAAATATGCAAACACAAAACTTTTATTCAAGACTGGAATAGCCTTTTAATCCCGAATCCTAAGCCACACACAATATACGGACAATACAGAACAAACACATACATGTATACAATGACACAAATACACGCACAGACACCCTCCACCCCCAAACTAGCACATCATCACCACCACCACCACCACCATCTGACCTCCCTCATTCTGGACATCCAAGCTTCGTCTGGGTCATTCTGTGGCCCTGAAATCATACACACAAAATCATATAAAAAGTATAAAATAAGAAATAAAAAGAAATAACATAATGATATGATGAAACATAACAATATAATGTATAATGTAATCAAATTATGATATACGACGATTTATCGCCCTTTAAAAAAGCATGTTTGTATCTTAAAATTTTTTGAACGTCTCTTAAGGAACCACGATAGTGTATTGGGTAAGACAGTTTCTTCTCACCCGAACACGCGGGGTTCGAATCTGCCGTCAGGACTTTTTTTTTTTTTCCTTTTTCTTTTTTTTTTTTTATACCCGAAGCTTTATACTAACAAATACAGAACACATTTTAACGATTACATTTTTTTTAAGTGTATCACAAGTGAGTCTTGAAGGCCTTGCCTCTCTTAACAATTAAATGGAAAGAAATACAAATTCTGGACAGAACACATACAGTGACACAGACTACATCATCAACGTGTTTACTGCATATGAATAACATGACTGGAGCCAATCGGGAATGGATTACCTTGCGGACAGCGCCATCTATCGAGGGCCAACATGGCAATGATAGGGGGCAGGAATGCGTAGGAACTGCCTTGAACTATGGGTAATCTGAAAACAAGAAACACCTGTGATTGTAAAATTGGGAAATGTTTTGATATCACACACACACACACACACACACACACACTCTCTCTCTCTCTCTCTCTCTCTCTCTCTCTCTCTCTCTCTATTTCTGCATGCCTGTATGTCGCAAATTCTCTCTCTCTCTCTCTCTCTCTCTCTCTCTCTCTCTCTCTCTCTCTCTCTCATTATCGTACCGAGGATTTAAAGTAAGAGGGACAATGTGCTCATAGCAGACTGTATACCAACATTTTGTACGATTGTTGTATGACGGTATAATTGTGTTACATACCCCATCATTCTGGGTCTTCATTCATTCATTCTTTCTTTCTTTCATTCATTCGTTCATTCTTTTTTTTTTCCAATCCTCTCTTCTCGTGTTCTTCGGCCTAAGAAGAGAAAGAAAATAGAGAATAATAATTATAATGATAATAATAATGATGATGATAATAATAACTGGACATATATCAGCGTTTCCCTCATTGCACAAAGCGCTTTACAATCCATATAGACACGCATACGAAAAACATTCAGTCCTCAACTCACATATACGTGCATGCATCCATTCATACATTCGACGCACAAACAATACAGTGTTACAAATATACCTTCACAATCAACTAACTACTTTCATGTATGAGAGAGGGTCTAGAGGAAATGCTGCTGGAAGACGAACGAGAACAAGAAGAACAACAGCAGCAACAACAACAGCAACAACAACAAGAGAAGAATAAAAAGAGCAGGAACAAGTAACAACAACAAGAAAAAGAAGAAGACTGTAGGGACAACTTCACCTCAAGACTTTAACTTTAAGAGTTACGTTTTCTTAGTTTCCTTAGTTACATGTTTGGAGTTCTTTCCCTTTGTTGGTTGTTATCATCTAGCAACGATCACGATCGTTACGGGCTATCTGATCTGAGTTATTAAAAACTTCAGATTATTATTGCAACTTGCATCTTTTGGCTTTATAATTTCGAGAACGCTAAAAGACGAAGACCACCTCCACCAGCACCACCACCAACAGCAGCAACAACAACAACTAAAAGAACAAGACCATTCTACCACCACCAACAGCAAGAGCAACAACAACAAGACCATTCCACCTCTACCAACAACGGCAACAGCGACAACAACAACAACAAAAGCAACAACAAAAACAACAAAAGCAACAATAAGACCATTGCACCACCAACAACAACGGCAACAGTAGCAGCAACAAGAACAACAACAACAGCAGCAGCAGCAGCAACAGTAACAACAACAACAGTAACAACAACAACAAAAGCAACAACAACAACAAGACCATTCCACCAACAACAACAACGGCAACAGCAACAACAGCAAAAGCAACAACAGCAACAATAACAACAAGACCATACCACCACCAACAACGACAACGACAACAACGACAAGAAGAAGACCATACCACCACCACCACCAACAACAACAACAAGACCATACCACCACCACCAACAACGATGACAGCAACAGCAACAACAACAACAACAGCAAAAGCAACAACAGCAACAACAAGACCATTCCACCAACAACAATAAAGACGACGACAACAACAACAACAACAAGACCATTCCACCACCACCAACAACATCAACAACAGCAAAAGCAAAAACAACAATAGCGACAACAACAAGACCACTCCAACAACAACAACAACGGCAACAGTAACAACAGCAACAACAAAAGCAACAACAACAATACCAACACCAACAACAACAATACCACCACCACCACCAACAACAACAACAAGACCATTCCACCACAACAACGGCAACAAGAAGGCAGACCTCACCTGACACCAATGGTACACTGAAGGACAGTGGCCAGCCCACACAGGAACAGACTGATGCCGCACAGTCTGGCTCTGACGGGCCCTGGGTCCTCCGCGCACAGAAGCTCTGCCAGAAGTATGAGCAATGACAGACTGCCAGGAACGGTCATCAGGACGTGCTGGAAACAAAGGGAATAGAAAAAACGACACCACCTTTTTTTGGTCTGGTATGCTTTATTTACATTTTCTTTCCTTTTATATATATTTTTTTTAATTTAATTTATTCATCTATTTATTTGTTTACCATATGGCAAATAACAAATACAAAAATGCATTTACATGTCGAAGAGTACAAACACGCTTATTTCTTCTTTTTTTTTTTCTTTTTTTTTTGTTTATTTATTTTTTTAAATCTTTTTATTTGTTTGTTTGTTTGTTTATTTATTTATTTATTCACTTATTTATCATGATTATGGCAAATAACAACTACAAAAAAACGTGCACTAAATGAATGTAACACATGTGTTGAAGTTGGACGTTACTACTCTAAGTGGGTGCAGTACGAACAGTATGAGTCAAAATATGAACAAGTAATGAATGCAGCTTGTATCAACAACAACTTAACTGCAACGTGTCAAACTCAAAGAATTCTTCGATTTCGTGATCGACTAGTATGACTGACCCCCACAATATTCCTTGTGACCCCAGACACTTAGGTAATAACAGCAAACTTCTATTCTATTCCATCGGACATAACAACAGCTAACAAAATGAAAAAAAAAACCAAAACAATAAAAGACAACAAAAAAACGGAAAAAACACATACACCCACAACACCCTGTACTTCCGGCCCCAAAGGAAAAAGGCGGAACCTAAAAAACGAAACAGTGGCCAGCCCACCAGCAGACTGAAGTGGCTACACCTTTGCTCTACGGGTGGGCCCCGGCACAAATCTTCCAAGGAAAAGAAGTTCCCGGGCCCCTTAAACAGAATCGAAAAAAAAAAGCTTTTTCCCTAAAGGAGTCAATGCCCTGTCTCTCGAACAAATCCAGTGTGATAAATAGACCAACAACCATCTACCTGAATATCTAGTCATCAGCCCCATCCACATGTAAGATGCAGCTTCTGTTCAAACGCGCGCGCGCGCGCGCGCGCGCGCGTGTGTGTGTGTGTGTGTGTGTGTGTGTGTGTGTGTGCAGTACGTGCATGTGTGAGTATGAACAAGTTTTTATATTGATATGCACTTGTATGTATCCTAATTTCTACTGCATCTGTGTTTGTGTATGATTTTCGATTTGTGTTCGTATCTTGTTATGTACTATCCCCCACAATATTCCTTGTGACCCCGGTACACTTGGTAATAAAGACATATTCTATTCTATTCTATGTTGAAGAGTACATACACACGGCTGCGTACACAAAGTATATTATACTCAAGCACGCACACACATCAAGTGTTAGCGTTTGCACATAATTAAATGCGTGCCCTCAACATACCAACAAGCATACGAACTTCAATTGTGATTCTGGCATAGCGCCCTTTCATAGGGGTAGAATTACGTGCGTGAACCGCACCATACAAAGAAGCCTATAAACACAAGGACACAATCTTCAATACAAAATAAAATGAAATAAAATAAATATTAAAAAGAAAAGAGAGAGAAAGAGAGAGAGAGAGACAGACAGACAGACAGAGAGAGAGAGAGAACACTGAACACTTTAATGACAATAGCTTTACAGCCCTAATGACATGGGGGGGAGAGAGAGAGAGAGAGAGAGAGAGAGAGAGAGAGATCTCGAGAGAGAGAGACAAAAGAAAAAAAACTCAACAAACTCAAAAGCAGCTACAAAAACAGACACCAGGTGAAGACGAACAGGACCAACGCCTTGACCACATCACACCCCCATGGATAAGACCACAGCCACGAACAACTTGACCTTGAGGGCTTATTGCCGATAGGTCGTTAACTCTTTCCATACAAACGGCGAAAGAGTCGACGTTAACAGCGTTTCACACCAATTACCATCATCAAAATATTGCAAGCGGAAGGCTCTTATACTGAAGAGGTGAATGTTGACAAAGATACCACAATTCTGACGACGGAAGCTAAAGGTTGGGTCATTCAGACATCCACTGGACATCAGAGGGGTCTGTGTAGAGAAGAAGAGAGGACTGGCCGTGCTGAGTGAGTTAAACTCAACTCTTCAGGTTCTGAAGACGAAAGAATGGAGGGGTGGTATAATGGTCCAGAGTGCACAGCTTTGAGATCAACACCGGACCGGGATTTGTACTCCCACCTTCATCGTGCCTTGAGTGGCGGTCTTTTGGATGAGAAACAGACGTCCCGTGAGCAGCATGTATTTAGCGCACGTAAAAAGAACCCACGGCAACAAACGTTTGGAAGGTTTCGAAAAATCCACTTTGACAGTAAAACAAGTACGCTTGTAGATAGAAAAAAAAATCCAAAAAGGGAGGTGGCATATTATAATGTCGCGCTTTCTCCGGGAAGAGCTATCCGACTTTTTCACACAAATAAATCTGTTGTGGCAACAACAACAACAACAACAACAACAAAATGCAATACCGTACAACACATGCACATCAGATCTTGCAAACAAGGAAAAACGAAGCAGAAATATAGGCCCATCGTTTTTCACTGGTCACAGTGACTGCTGCTGACGATGAGGAGGAGGAGGAGGGGGATGATAATATTTACAAACACTGAGTTATTTGCTCAACAGGCTGTCAACCTGGGTAGAGCCGACTGACAGCTGACAATGGGCGCTCATTTTTCGTTTCCTGTGCCATTCAATTAGGTTTCAGTCACACACACACACACACACACACACACACACACACACACACACACACACACACACACACACACACACACACTCATACAGACATACCGAGAGAGAGAGAGATAGAGAGAGAGGGAGGGGGAGGGGCTCGAGGGAAGGGGGGAGGGGGGGGGCAAAAAAAACAAACAACAAAATATCAACTAATATTCTCAACACACGTACATCGAAATGCAAACAAGAGAGGCAAGGCCTTCAAGACTCACTTGTGATACACTTTTAAAAAAAAATCCAAGCTTTTTATGTATTGAGTATAATTTCAAAATGTAATGTTTAAGATGAGAAAGATCAGTTTAAAGCAAATTAACTCCCCTAGCATTAATTACAGAGTAATTTCCCTTTTTTACTATCTGCACCAAAACGTTTGCAAAATAAATAAAACTTCCATGCTTAGCAAAAGAAGTTCCTGTTTGAACAAAAAATGATAATAATGACTGCTCTAGCTGTTGGGTCAGAATATCAGATCAAAGTGCCAAGTTTAGAGAATACAAAAAATATAAATATAACAGTAAATGCAGTTTGCATATAATTAGGCTTCATTCTTTATTTTTTTGTGCCCATCCCAGAGTTGCAATATTGTTTTAAACAAGATGACTGGAAAGAACTGAATTTTTCCTATTTTTATGCCAAATTTGGTGTCAACTGACAAAGTAGTTGCAGAGAAAATGTCAATGTTAAAATTTACCACGGACACACACACACACACACACACACACACAGAGAGAGAGAGAGAGAGAGAGAGAGAGAGAGAGAGAGAGAGAGACAACCGAACACCGGGTTAAAACATAGACTCACTTTGTTTACACAAGTGAGTCAATAAAAGAAAATGAAAAACTGACATGAGATGAACATCTGTCACACGTCCATCCATAATTAATTAACATTCTTATGTAAACATCTACATATGTGCACATGCACACCTGCATGCGTATATATGAAATGATTAACCAGTGGCATTTTCTGAGAGTGAATGATGACATCAAAGCCAAGTGTTCTCAGTCTAAAACTGGCAAAGCATTTTCTGTGCCAAAATCATAACAATTTTTTTTTCTGTTTGGAACATACTTTTGAATGAAATGAACCAACTATATTTTTTTACTACTCCATTTGTGAATGTCAATTTTGTTTGTACCAGGCAATCAGTCTATCTTTGAGTTCGGTGATAAACCCATTTTCATACCTACATCCTGGCGCGGCATGGCACAACCAGATAATTCCAAATCCATTTTCGATTAATGCCTTCCTCACAAAGTATGTCCCTGCTTCTTGTTGCACCAACATCATTTCATAAGCTTCTCTACATAGCCTTGAGATGGGTAAACGTGCCATCGTAATCCAGAATTTGATACATTTTACAAGTATTCTTAAATATAGCGGGTATCTGTCTGTCTCCCCATACAAAAACTTATTTGATGAATGCAGTGGAACATCAAGGAAACCTTTGAATAGGAAATGTGTGTACTTTTTCCATGTCATTATTGTTGCTGAGACCCTCAACTTCCCCGTAGATCAGCATAGGCTTTATCCGGGTATAAAATGATTTCCAGAATATACAATGATCAATGCAATTTCACTTTCTACGTCATCTGATTATTTCTATAACACACCCCTTCCATTTTCTATATGATTCCTCCCAGGCATGCTATTGAAATATAGTCCTTAGAATTTTCAAGTGATCATGACCTTTACCTCTGCATTTCCATAAAACCAGTTTTCGTGAGCAATGCTTTATACTCGCAATGACCTGTTGCCTAGTTATTTGACTGTTAAAGAGAGGCTCTGGCTCTGAGTAGTTGTTGTTTCCTGCTGAAACATTTTCCTCTTGAGGTAGATTTGCAAAAGAATCAAGGACAGCAAAAACGTGATCGTACCGTTGCTGCAAACTATTAACTGTGTATTCAAAGGTTTTTATGTTTACTGACCAAACTGTTGAGCAGACTGATTCCAGGTCTTTGATAAATTTTCTCTTTATATTCACGTTTCTTTGTTCTTAAACTGACATTGTATGTTCTTGCCTTTAGATAATTGTCTCTGTGTTTATTTTGTTTTAGTTTAGTTTTACAATTAGGTTTCAGTTTTTTAAAATATGTTAAGAAGTGTTTTGACAAACCTTTTCTTATTTTTACATTCATTATCAAATCAGTTGTCATATTGCTCCTTTCCTTTCCCCACAAAATGAACCATACAGGCCGCAACCCAATATGATGCACCAACAAAAATGTCCGTACACTTATCTATATCAAC
The DNA here is from genome assembly GCF_041734735.1 of Babylonia areolata. Lineage (NCBI taxonomy): Eukaryota > Metazoa > Mollusca > Gastropoda > Neogastropoda > Buccinidae > Babylonia > Babylonia areolata. The sequence continues at coordinate 14,986,411 of NC_134894.1, read as the reverse complement.
ATCTATCATATGGTATGCTTTAATTTAGCCTTATATTCATGAAATTCATCAGAATCAAGCTCTTCATTATATATGTGTGCATTCTCTTCTGACCAAACTAGTCTTTTCTCACTCTGCTGTGTTGATGTGGATAATTTCTCTGTACCAAAATTGTTTTCCCATTCCATTTCAACAGGTAAATGCCAGGACTTTAAACAATCCCCAACACGCAGATTACATATCCAGAAACAAATAAATCATCAGAAACAATATAACAATCAATCACACTGCAACAATGGGTAGACACCTACGTAATTTCACCGTTCTCGTCACCATTAGAACAACCATTCAAAATAACCATATCAAACAAAAAAACAAAAGTCTAACAAAGATTTTTCCAAAATTGCTTACAAGTTCATCTTTAGAACAACGTTTATGTCTTTCTCCCTGAGTGTCATCACAGTCAGCACCAGGTACATAATTGTTCATGTCTTCCATCTTAGACCGTTAAACACCCTGTCCTTGCATTTAACTCACCACATGATAATTCTTAGTAGTTTGCAACATACATTCTACTAAGATCAGAATACCTTCTTTTAAATCGTACAATGGACCTCCATCAGTGGCAACATAAGTTGCTATCAACATCACAACTTTATCTACATTAAAACACATTTATCAACTTTAACTGCAACAGTATTGTCAATGTCCAGTTTGATTTCTTTCACAAATTTCTGTAAACACTTTCTGACCAACAACAGCACACCATGAGAGTTCCTTCCAAACTAAGATTGTTTTTTTAATTTGTTTACGGGGGCATGCAATTCAGAGAGAAAGAGAGAGAGAGAGAGAACTCAGAACTCAAAACGTTTTTTTATTCAATGATTAAGATTTTAGGATGGCCTATTTTTCCAATCTGTTATTGAGAGAGGGAGAGGAGGGGGGGACGGGGGAAGGGGAAAGGGGAGCGATAGGTGAGGAGTGGCGGCGTTGAATACAGCATGCTGACTTTCCATAGTTTATTCGATTAAACTACTATAGAAAAGGGGAAAAAATAAAGGAACGCAGTATAGTTACCAGCAGAACAGCATCGATGACACTTTGCTGAATATACTTTTGTGGGACAATCAACAACGCTGACCACCGCTACTCAACGTTTCATCAATAGAACTTAACACCCGTAAATTCCCCCTTTTCAATAACGTAGAAACGCGTAACCTAAACCTTTTTATTCAAATTACCGTTCATAATATTAGCATTGACATTGAACCTGCGTTATCGTTGCACATTATAATTTTGAACCATAGTTTAAAGTGTTGTGGTTTTCAAGAAGCTTCATATGGAACGTACATCGTGTATCACAAACATACACACACACACAGTCTCTCTCTCTCTCTCTCTCTCTCTCACCCCTTAAGCACTTCGCTTGCGTCTTTCCTGTTCTTACGAGAATCTAAAAATAGAAATATAAAGAAAATGCAGAGAAATACTCAAATCTGATCAACTTCAGTTCAAACTTTGATATCACTCATTGTGTACACGAGGACATAGCGTAAAAAACAACAAAACAAAACAAAACAAAAACAGGAGAATAATGGCATGTATTCACAGCACCCACCTGCAATGCCAAAATGAGGGTGACATGAATGGGAGGGGCGTGGTGGACCTTGTACAACATTCCTTCCTTCTCGCTCGGAGGTCTGGGGTTCCCGTCCTTGATGGTATCTTGTTGACAAGTCTGGTTGCCCAGGGTGACAGCACACTCATCTTTCGTGGTGTGCTCCATTGCCTTCGTCTTGCGGGCTGGAACTGGAAGGTTCTGGATGTTTTGTTTTATTTTCTATCGTATTTTATTTTATTTTATTTTTTCTTATTTTATTCTATCTTATTTTATTTTGTTTTGTTCTGTTTTAGTCTTTAACCATTCACAGAGACCCAGGCATGGACACACAACCGACAGACCTGGAGAAATCACCTGAACAGTTCTACTGTACGGCGCCTCAATGACTCTTAACAAACTTAAATGAGGCGAAGATATTATTTTGTTTATTTCTTTATTACTTTTTTTTTATCACATCACTTCATTCATATTACGGTGAGAGTTCCGCAGAGTGTTTCGCGTTATCAGTGTAATACGTCGTGGCGGTTTTTTGTGTTTTTTTGTTTTTGTTTTTTTTCCACTCACATAATGATCATCATCGATAATCACCGCCTGTCGTTTAATCTTATGCTGTGTGCAGTATCATCACCCTTCTAAATGGTACGTCTTCGAAGGTAGTCTTTCCAAACTGCTTGTTTGTGAGCTCTTCCGCCTCAATTATTTCTCCTTTGTCGTTGAATGTAGAAGTTTCCTTTGCAAGTTTTTTGCTGACGAACCTTCTTTCCTTCTTGAGGGTAAGTAAAAAATGAACTGTGTGTGCTAAGTGAGTTTCCGGGGTGTGTGTGTGTATGTGTGTGTGATCCCAAAAAGAGTCCAGTTACTTCTACTCACGTGATAGGGCATACATTGTTGTGACAACACAAAACCGGGCGCAACAGCCGACTGGTTAAAGCGTTGGACGTTCAATGTGAGGGTCCCGGGTTCGAATTTCGGTAAAGGCGCCTGGTGGGTAAATGGCGGAGATTGTTCCGATCTCACAGATCAACATATGTGCAGACCTGCTAGTGCCTGAACCCCCTTCGTGTGTATACGCACGCAGATCAAATACACACGTTAGAAATCCTGTCATCCATGTCAGCGTTCGGTGGGTTACAGAAACAAGAACATACAGTACAAGGTCGACTGAGGGGGACTTCTTCTCTGAAGACCTTGCACTGTCCAGCTCTCCCTAGAGTTTCTGATCACATAAACAAGAACATATCCAGCATGCACATCCCCGAAAACGGAGCATGGCTGCCTACATGTCGGGGTAAATAGATAAAGCAGTCATACACGTAAAACTGTTACATGCCTGAGTGTGCATGTGCGCGTGCCTGAAATCTGATTGAATAGCACAGGAAACGAATGATGAGCGTCCAATGGCAGCCGTTAGTCGGCTCTACCCAGGTAGGCAGCCTGTTGCGCAAATGACTCCGCGCTTGTTAAAGTCTCAACTCCCGAGAGCAAGGTTTCGGTTGCGCATGCGCACTAGAGCCTATCGATAAAAGGGAAAGGGGCGGAGTTTATCTATAAAAAGCGCGAGCACGTGTCCGGTAGAAATGTAAACATGTGGGAGGTGAAAGCAAAACAAAGACCGACTCACTGTTAGCGGAGAAAGATATCCGTGTACTCCTGCCACACAATGTGGTCGTTTACGGTTGCCAACGTCGAGGGGCTGTCTGCATGCTTTCCAATTCTCACCGGACAGTACCACGTGCTGGTGCTATTTTTATCTGACAGACACGTCTAGCGCAAACACAAACGGCTCTAGCTCCGCCCCTTTTCTCTGCATTCAAATTTTGTATTACGTGTAGCTGACACATTTTGTACTTTCCAAAGTCAATTCAGGTCTAGATTGGAAGCTGCTAGGCAAATCTCGCTCTCTGCCATAAATGAAGCCAAACCGTAGCTTTATTAGGCTTTTATTTTGAATAAACCTTCACCGACGTCACAGTGTCAGACTCTGGTGAGAAACTGGCTTGATTCAAATCGCCCGCCATTTATAGTCCGGTTCAGGCTTTAAGCACTTTGAACTCCAACCAAGGACAGGATCATGTGATCGGGTAGCAGATGTTGTTGTTACAACACACAACCCCACATCCAACGCACACACACACACACACACTCAACGTGCAGATAGGCGTGCTCGCACGCTCCCACACAAACAGAGGCAAGCAAGAACGCACTCTCACAACTCAGATACACCAATACTCAAACACACGCATACACGCACACAGACACACGACCACACACAATTGCATGAACGCACACACGCGCGCATGCATGCACACACACACACTCATGTACACTCACATGTACGCTCACACACACGTATGTGACACGCACTGACACACACACACACACACACACACACACACATATATATATATATATATATATATATATATATATATATATATATATATATATATATATATATATATATATATATGTGGTATTATGATAATGTAGAACTGAAAGTTGTCATTTCTTACAAGTAATCAGGGTTACTGTTTACTATCAAATCAAGCCTTCACTGGCATGAGATGAAACTTGTCATAGAGGTGAGAAAGGTGTTTTGAAAATACTAAAGATGGGCACAACAGCCGAGTGATTAAAGCGTTAGACTTTCAATCTGAGGGTAACGGGTTTGAATCTTGGTAACGGCGCCTGGTGGGTAAAAGGTGGAGATTTCTTCCGATCTCCCGGGTGAACATATGTGCAGACCTGCTTGTGCTTGTTTACCGAACTCCTATTATTATGATTATGATAGTTATGATGATGATAATAATATAGTAATCTGTTGGCTGGAACGCTTGTGAAAGCATGGCTGGTTTGTGCTTCAGATGGGAATTGCTGGAAAAGCCATGTTAATATCTATCATCATGCCACATTTCCTGTCAACAAACGTTGCTGTTTTTGAGAACCTGCCAAAAGTTATTGTTTACCAGAGATGCACACACGCGCGCGCAAACAAACACACACAAACACGTACACATGCATCCACACACACATACACACCCTCACTCACTCGCTCACACGCACGCACGCACATGCATGCACACGCACACACATGCAAGCAGAGAGACAGACAGACAACAGAATCATTATGATTACAAATAAAACTTCCACATTGTATACACGCGTCAGCTGGCAAAACAAGAAAAAAGAACTCACCAAGCATTTGACAAAAGCGTTAAGCACATCTCAGTCACACAGACTAGCAGTCTGACAGACAAACAAGCTGGTGGACAGACAGAAAGATCGACTGACTGACAGACAGATAGATAAGCATACCGACTAACAGACAAACAGACCGACCGAGAGACAAAATGACCGAAGTATTGACGTGCTCGTGAGCCTTGAGTGCGTAAGTTTTTGTTTTTTTTCTGTAGTTGTTTTATTGTTATCCATCAAAACCCGGCGGATCATCGTCGCTACTAATGCGTGTAAATAAAAGAGTGTAATGGACATTATCGAAGGTGCTTGACTAAATTCATCTGATGCACGGTATATTTGATTATGCGCACTCTGCTTCATTCTAAAATTAACACAGGAGATTATGTTAAGTATGATGTGATATAGTTTGTCTTTACTTGATGTATTTATTGTATTGGACTGTATTGTATTCACTGCATTACTTTTTGACAGAACAGACTTCTTTGTGGTGAAATTTGGGTTGCTCCCCCTTGTGAGAGTTCGTGGCTACAGTGTAGCGCCACCGTTTTGTCTTTTTCTTTCTGCAAATGTGTTGTAATAGTTGTTGTTGTTGTTGTTGTGCTTTACTATCAAAGTGTGATTTTCTGTAGTATTTTGTCTGAGACCTCACTTTTCTTCCCGCGTGTTCTTTTACATGCGTTACCTGCGTGTTTCACATGGGACATCGGTTTCTCGTCTCACCCAAATGACTAGCACCCAGATGAACACGAGGTCCAGTAAAGTGGGAAGGGGGGGGGGGGGGCTGGGGGTGCGGGGAGAGTGGGGGGGGGTTAAAGGTCCCATTCCGTACGATTATGGGACTCAAACTCGTGGACACTCGCTTCCTAGTCGGGCGATTCACCGCTAGGCCACAGTTCCACGTGTTATGTTTGGTGCGACAATAATCATTCTTTTGCATGGAGCAGTACGGATTTTTTGTTTTTGTTTTTTGTTTGTTTGTTTGTTTTTTTACTGAATATAGATAATGTCTGACACAACAATATTGTTTTCTATGGTGCAATGTTGTTTCCAGTGATACTACTAACAGTGCAATATACCAGCGAAAAGTGTTCTTTGGCATCCTGTGGTGACGTTGTCAGTTCTTCTGACCTACACACACACACACACACACACACACACACATATATATATATCCACATCCTGTCACGCACTCACATTTCACACAAATGCTCGTCTCTGCAAGTTTGTGTGAATAATATATCATCTGATTACATTCCTGCATATTTAATGTATGTCACAAGCGATATACAAAATTCATTTGCTCTCCTAAAAGAGATATGCTTGGTACAATTCCGTTCTCATTCTAACGAAATCACTTTAAAGAGGATTAAAAAGGGGAATGAAATAAGTGTAAATTATAAACTTCAAATATTGAAACAAAACAGTTGTCTGGCCATACATTGGCTCTGATGACATGTAAATCAGTTATTTTAAATCAGTTTGATCAATTCGATATTGTTGATCTATATTGGATATTGATAGTCCTCAAGTGCTAATTTGAGTGCATATAAAAAGCTGTTATTTCAAAACGAATTCAGTGGATCAGGGTTGTATCTTTATGGGAACATTTAGCCCAGGAATAACAAAAGAAAAACATGTCTCTCCGAACGTTGTGTGTGTATTCAAAATGGGCTTTTGAATGAGACCTGGACTATATTCTGTGTGTGTGTGTGTGTGTATGTGTGTGTGTGTGTGTGTGTCCACTATCACAAAGTCAAGTCCCCCTATATCCTAACATCTGATGAAATGGACAATAACTCAGTAGCTTGGCCATTCATCTGGACATCACCCACTTCACCATTTTGGTTCAGTGGCTTCCGGTTCCTGCTGCTCACGCCACTTCCGGAAGTCCGCTCTTGGAAGGACGGCGAAACGGGGATGTAGGAACAGAGCGGAATGTTCCGGATCAGTCCGGACACGTACGGTAAGTCGTAAGTGTTCTGAATGTCGTCCCCTTCACTGGACTCCGCATTCGTTGTTTTCTCTCGCCAGTTGAGAAAGCCTCGTTCCTCCAAAGTACCTGAAAAGAGAGCAGATATTCAGGTTGTGTTTCATTTAAAGGAGAAACAAAAGTGTATAAGAAATCCAACTCTCTTTCTTTCTTTCTTTTACCTGCTCACTGAAACCAAGGAGAACTGATACTGATCCCTAGATCTTTTAGTGTTACTGTTTATATGGAATTGATGCGCTTATTTTCATTAGCGTGCTGGTCTTATGTTGTGTTGACTGGTATTGTATTGTGTTCTGTTGTATTGTTTGTATTACGTTGTATTGTAATGCAAAAAATCTCACGTCACCCCTCAAAACAAAAAACAAAACAAATATATATCCACATCAGCAAACCGCCACAACCACTACATTTCCATCACCACTACCAACAACAACAACAACAACAACAACAACAACAAAAACACACACATAACAGCCACTTTCAAGAATAACACACGCCATCGCAGTCTAACTGGCAGCAACCACAGCAACCGCAACAACAACGTCAACAACAACATCAACAACATTCAAACCGATAAGGAATAGGAGTTAATGAAGGAATCGAACCAGGAATAATGTTGTCCAGGAAGCAGCCGACGAAGCCTCCCACAAACATGGGGGTCCCCAGTGTCACTACCAGAATCTGGTCCATTTCTGCATTACCTGTAAACAGTATAAAGTAAACAAGAGGCGCTCTTTCATTTGAAAGGAACTGTTGCCCACACTCTCACCACCACCAACTACGCCCACCACAAACCACCACCACTACCACCACCACTAATACTATGACACCAACGACACCAAAACAACAATCAACTAACAAAACTGCATCAGCTACACGCATCCATAATCTACATTCTCACCACCACCATCACCACCAGCCATAACAACCCGTTCCAAACAGCAACCACCATCGCCATCAGACCAACAACATCATATAACGAACAAACAATACCAAAACTGCACCAGCAGTATCTACAAAAATGTAGAAACCCTGGCTTTGGCACAGAAGAAGAAGAAGAAAAAGAAAAAGAAGTAGGAGGAGAAGACACCACCATCACCACCACCACAAAAAAATGAAAACAACAAAACAACAACCAGCTATCACCAACCAACCAACCACCATTACCACAAACAACAAACCAGAAAATACACACACACACACACACACACACACACACACACACACACACACAACAACAACAACAACAACAACAACAACAAAACAAAAAACAAAAACAAAAACAACAACCAGTTCCAAACAACCCAAGCTCTGGCAATACAAGCACGCATACGTATGTATACACAACATACCAGTATCAATGGCCCCCACGTGCCCAGTCACCCACTGGGGAACCCCAATCCCCATCATCATGGACAGTCCGAAGATGGCCATGTTTCGGAAAGCCGTCATGTTGGCGTGGAGGGCGGTGCTCAGACCAATGGCCGTCACCATGGAGAGCATGACCCCCAGGGCGCCCCCTATGACGGGGTCAGGGATAAGGGAGATCACCGCGCCCAGCTTGCTGAGGAGACCCGATAGCGCCAGGAGCAGGCCGGCCATTTGGGTCACCCTACGACTGCCCACCTGGATTGGTGAGGGGGAGGAGGGGTGGGGGTATGGGTGGGTGGGTAGGGGTTGGGGGAAAAATTAAATTATGTTACTTACAAAGCCCTGTCAAGCGCAAACGGATCGTTTCAGAATTTAGATAAATTTATAAGCACAAACATAACACAACACAATGCAACACGATATAACACACACTTACAACCTAACACAGCAACAGCAATGCAAACCCAACGCTCAACAGCACGACACAACATACCACAAAACACCACACAGTACACACAACGCGAACACAAACGCCTACAGCGACACCAGTACCACCACTACACAACACTACACAGCACACCAATACACAGGTCACTACCATTGGAACGCCACCACAACACACCACACCTCACCACCACCACAATATACCATATCTCACCACCACCACAACACACTACACCTCACCACCACCACAACACACCACACCTCACCACCACCACACACCACACCTTACCACCACCACAACACACCGCACCTCACCACCACCACAACACACCACACCTCACCAACACCACAATACACCACACCTCACTACCACCACACCTCACCACCACAACACATTACACCTCACCTCATCACCACAACACACCACACCTCACCACCACCACAACACACACCTCACCACCACCACCACAAAACACCTCACCACCACCACAATACACCTCGCCTGACCACCACCACAACCACAACACCTTACAACCACCACACACCATGCCTGACCACCAGCACAATAACAACACCTTACAACCACCACAACACACCATGCCTCACCACCAGCACAATAACAACACCTTACAACAACCACAACACAACACACCTCACCACTACCACCCCACACACCACACTCACCACCACAACACACGACGCCTCACCACCAGCACAATAATAACACCTTACAACCACCACAACAGACCACACCTTACCACCACCAAAAAAACACCACACCTCACCACTACAACATGCCTTACAACCACCACACCTTACCACCACCACCACCACAACACATCACACCTTACCACCATCACAACCACAAAACACCACACATTACCACCACCACACAACACCACACACCTCACCACTACCACCCCACACACCAGTCCTCACCACCAGCACAATAACAACACCTTACAACCACCACAACACACCACGCCTTACCACCACCACAACACAACACACCTCACCACTACCACCCCACACACCACACTCACCACCACAACACACGACGCCTCACCACCAGCACAATAATAACACCTTACAACCACCACAACAGACCACACCTTACCACCACCAAAAAAACACCACACCTCACCGCTACAACATACCTTACAACCACCACACCTTACCACCACCACCACCACAACACACCACATCTTACCACCATCACAACCACAAAACACCACACATTACCACCACCACACAACACCACACACCTCACCACTACCACCCCACACACCAGTCCTCACCACCAGCACAATAACAACACCTTACAACCACCACAACACACCACGCCTTACCACCACAACACAACACACCTCACCACTACCACCCCACACACCACACTCACCACCACAACACACGACGCCTCACCACCAGCACAATAATAACACCTTACAACCACCACAACAGACCACACCTTACCACCACCAAAAAAACACCACACCTCACCACTACAACATACCTTACAACCACCACACCTTACCACCACCACCACCACAACACACCACACCTTACCACCACCACCACCACAACCCACCACACCTTACAACCACAACACACTACACCTTACGACCACTACCACCACAACACACCACACCTTACCACCACCACCACCACAACACACCACACCTTACCACCACCACACCTTACCATCACCACCAACGCAACACACCACACCTTACCACCATCACAACCACAAAACACCACACATTACCACCACCACACAACACCACACACCTCACCACTGCCACCCCACACACCAGTCCTCACCACCAGCACAATAATAACACCTTACAACCACCACAACAGACCACACCTCACCACCACCACAACACACCACACCTCACCACTACAACCACAACACACCTTACAACCACCACACCTTACCACCACCACAACACAACACACCTTACCACCACCACAAAACACCTTACCACCACCACAACCTACCACACCTTACCACCACCACAACACACACCTTACCACCACCACCACACCCCCCCCCCCCCCCCGCCTCCCGTCACCTACACACACACAACAGCACGCACACACAGACAGTCTCACACAAAAAACGGACCCTGGTGATGACGGTGACCGCGGTAGCTTCGCTGTAGGAGGTGGTGGCGTGTCCGGCCCCCAGCATCCCGCTGATCACACTCGCCAGCCCCTCCACCGCCACCCCCCTGTTGACGGCGCTGGAGGGCGGTGGGGGCGCGTGGCAGGCGTATGCCACGGCGAAGTAGTCCCCGACAGACTCCACCACGGAACATAGGGTGGCGACCAGCATGCCCACGAACCCTGCCGCGCTGATGGTGGGCATGCCGAACTGGACTGTGTGTGTGTGTGTACGTGTGTAAGGATTATGACTCTCAAACCTGGAGGCAAGATTGCACTGGCTCTTTGTGCCTCAGCGTTGGTGTCTGGTTGGCCTTCACGAACCATCCCAACGCCGACTGTCCTAAAACCCTCTTGGCTGAGAGCAGGGATGTAACTTGGGTAAGACACACTCCACTATGATCAAATTCTAGCCCAGATAGTTAGGACAGCAGTTGCCCCCTCTGCTGTTCTGATGGTCAGAGTCGGACACCATTGACTATCACACATGTAGGTGTGTGTGTCGGGAAAGGGTACCGTTAATTTACTGGTAGTATGATAGTCTGTCGTGTCTGACTATGACCATCAGAACAGCAAAGTTTGTAACCGCTGTCTCAACTATCTGGGCTTGAATTTGATTATAGTGGAAAACGTCTCTCGGCCAAGAGGTTTTTAGGACAGCCGGCGTTGGGATGGTTCCCAACGGCCATCTTGCCCCCAAGGCTGCAGCTCTAAGAGCCAGTGTAGTGTTGCCTCCTGGTTTGACAGTCGTAATCCTTCACAAAAGACTAAGCTGTAAATGAACTCCCATCATAATGAAGAAACAATTGATCATGCAGCTCTCACTTTGCTGTTGGCTCAAATGTAAACCTGCTGGTTCAAATGTCAGCTTATGGCAATCTGTGATATATGCTGAGTGTTGGGTCTTTACTGTTAGTATCATATAGTATTACAGCTCTGAACAGAACTGCAAAAAATCAACAACAAACAAACAAAAACCGCACACACATGCACAAAAGAAAACCACCAAGTTTGCCGCTTCTCCTGTGTACCTATCTCTGGATAGCATAATTACAGCATTCAGTGGCAACTCAGAAAAGCAAAGTCAATAATTTATTATTCAGCTCTTAGGACTTTTTGAGTTGCTGCCCTCTATGGAACAGAAGTATACCAACTAAAACCAAAATCAGTCGTTTTGCCAATAGTTCCCCCCTTCACCCCCCCCCCCCCCCCAAAAAAAAAAAGTAGTCAATGCTCTATCCCTCGACCAAGTGCGTAAAAGAGAACTACACACGCATGCACGCACGCACGCACACACACACAACACTCTCTCTCTAAATTCTCCCGTCTTGTCCGACGGATGAGTAAGCAGGCAGGTCATCTGCTGATGTGGGTCCTCATGTGGGAATGAAGACTGATCCCTGAGGAACGAGGTCGTCCACAGACGCTGCATGGAGTGCATGGAGTCCTACAAGGATGGGCCCAATTTTCTCTGATTCCTCTTTTCCTGGATGGCGGCTGCTTTGCTGCGCTCAAATGTCTTTGTGCCCTGAGTACACCGTTGCTTCCACTGTGTTCTTACAAGGGCGACATCTTCTCAGGATGCAGTGTCAATGTTGCAGCTTTTGAGGTTTGTCTTCAAGGTGTCTTTGTATCTGTTGAGAGGCCTTCCTTGATCACCTTGTCCTTCCTTTTGTTTTCCGTGGAGCAGCATCTTTGGGAATTCTACTGTCCTCCATACGGACAACGTGTCCTGTCCATCGGAGCTGGCTTTTCACACACACACACACACGCACACACACAAAGCACACACACACAAAGCAAACACACACTCACTCCTCCTCCCACCCACCCCCACACTCAACCCACATACAGGGGTAGGGGAAGGAAACCCAGGGCGCCTCGTGCAGCACGTGCAGGCGTGTGTCTGTGCGGGCCTGGTAGCCGGCACTGGTGGAGTTGCTAGGCAACACGTCTGTCACCGTCAGCGTGAAGCAGAACAGCCATGTTACCGCCATGGCCAGTATCACCTGTTCACCATGGACACGAATAGGTAAATGAATAGACAGACAAATGAATGAACGAATGAGTATTTGGATAACTATGTATGACAGTCAGTCGTGTCTGACTATGACCATCAGAACAGCAGAGGAGCCAACTGCTGTCCCAACCATCTGGGCTATAATAATTCAGTTTTTGTGGAGAGTGTCTTGCCCAAGTTACAATCCTACTCTCTTGGCCATGAGGGTTTTAGGGCCTTCGGCGTTGAGATGATTCCCAAAAGGTCAACTAGCCCCCAATTAAGGCTGCAGCACTGAGGGCCAGTGCAATCTTGCCTCCTAGTTTGAGAGTCATAGTTCTTCACAAAAGACAAAGCTGTGAATAACTTCCTACTGCAATGGAGAAACTATTGATCATACAGCTCTCACTTTGTTGTCCCATCTGTAAACTTAGATCAGTCTGTAATATGAGCTGAGTGTTGGGCCATAATAATTTGCAAACAGACAGATAAACAAATATGATAAATAAATTAAAAAAATTAAAAACGTGACAGGGTCGGTGGCTGAATGGTTAGAGCGTTGGATTCTCACCCGAGTTTCATAGGTTCGATGGCGGTTTTGACGCACCTGGTAGAGATTTTTCTGATCTCTCGGGTCAACATTATGTGCAGACCTGCTAATGCCTGAAACCCTTTCGTGTTTATAAAAATACAGATCAAACACGCACATTAAGGATCCTGTAATCCATGTCAGCGTTTGGTGGGTTATACCACTGGAAATAGAACATGCCCGGCATGCATAAACCGAGTTAACGGAGCATTTCTGCATTCATATCCAGGTAAGATCAGTCATACACGTAAACGCCCACTCGTACACGAGTGAACGTGGGGGTCGTGACCAACGAGTGCAGAAGACGATATAAGAGAAGAAGAAAGAAAGAAAAGCATAATTGAGTAACTAATTGAGTAAATGAGTGGGCGCGTAAACAGATAAACACATAACTAAATAAATTAAAGAAATTATGAATCAGTAGATAAATGTATGGACACCCGCTCCCACCACCCCCCCCCCCCCCCTCCCCCACTCCTATGCATATCAGAAGCTTATACAACCCGACTGGTTTACTATTTTCTTTAATTTTCAACATCACACGCCACAGCAACATTAATCATATACACACCGAAATGTTCCTAATGAAAACACACACGCACGCACACACACACACACAAAGGAGAGGAAAGGAGAGAGAGAGAGAGAAAGAGAGAGAGAGAAAGAAAAAAAGAAAGAGACAGAGACAGAGAATACAACTGACGGCGAACAGACGCAGGACGGGGAAGCGCGAGATGTGGCACCCTTGGCGCCGTGACCAGGAGGGGACAGGCTGCTGGTAGGGACCCAGCAGGAGGGAGAACACCACCACCAGCCCCACCGTCCTGACCACACACACACACACACATACACACACACACACACACAGACATGCGCGCGCGTGCATGCGCAGGTACAAACACATACACGCACGCACCAACAAACACATACATGTATGCATGCATATGCGCACACACATACAAACTAATTATCGTCATCATTATCATCATCATCATCATCGTCATCATCAACTGCATGACTGGGTGCTATTTTCGTCTGTAATGAACACAACGTCTTCTTCAAACAAGAAGGCATTTGACGTTTGGTTGGTTTCTAGTGTCCAGGTAAACATTTTCTTCAATTAGTCAAATTCGATCACGACTGGATCGTATGTGGGTTTTATGTGATACACATATTTGTTTCATACTTTTCGTCTGGTCTGATCATACTATCATGTGTAAACCTTTATATCGTAATTTTCTTTCAAGACTTTGTTGTTTTTATTTACATCGTTAACGTAGGCTTGTATCAGTCTAATTTGTCTTACTGTACTGTCCTCATCTTAATAATTATGTTGTATTGTAATGCGTTTTGATGGACGCCATGGCAGATTTTGCTTCTGATCCAGTGTTCACCAGTGATCAGGATTCGAGACCCCATTTAGGCACGGTATTCTGTTCCAGGGAAGGGACACGTTTACACTGAATTTTGCACACTCCATCCAGGTGTGAATGGGTATCTGACTTTGGTTAGGAAAAATATCAGAATGGCAGAAGGAGGGAATTTGGCCCTGCCTTCCCACGCCGAGTTCTAGAGCCAGTGTGTATGAATTCAACGCCTTTAAGACCGTATAAAGCCATGGCATCTGACCTTTTTTAACCTTAATTTGCTTTGAACCTCCTGGGGCCGTATCGTAGACAAAGTTTATTTGGCCTTTGGCAAGTTACCTCTGACATGGCACGGACCCGCGGGTACAGTTTAACGTGATGTTTAAGTTATCTTCGTATTCAAGATTGGCGCGGTGCACTTTCATCTATCATTAAAAATCCCGGTGATTCCCTTCTGCACTTGCTCTTTTACTTCTCACTGCACCACAGTTCAGAGCATTGTCGAGTGAGTTCGCAAAACATGTGCTATCCGCAAAGCACGCCTGTTTTCCCTCAGCAAAAACAACGCTACAAAAGGATCCGCCTTGTTTACCTCTGCTCCAGGGGCAGTCACCCTTGGCAGGTAGTATGGGCAAATTTTCTTTGGGGGTTGAAGATCCACGGGTAGACTCGAATGTTCCTGAATATCGGATTTGCTTACCCTCAGGCAGTTTGCCTTGCCTCAGGTAGATTTGCCTGCAGGTACACGTTTAGCCAAAGGCACAATGGTCTCTTGAATACGGCCCCTGGTTGTATGGGAAAAACGCAATACAGGTAAAATCATTTTTCTTTTTGTCTGACTGACATGAAGGCAATTCCCCAGTGGACCTGGCAGTACTTGCTGACGACGTGGGTGACGGAGAGGCCGATGAGGGAGATGGTGGGGGCCACAGTGAGGGGCCCAATGAACCTCATCAGGAAGCCCAGCAGACCCGTGCACCCTAAGACCACCTGGGCCAGTGAGGCCAGGATCAGGTTGCCTTGGATCTGGGTTCAAACCCAACACACACACACACACACACACACACACACGCACGCACACACACGAAAGATACATATATATAAAATACACCCCCACATAAAACAAGCATGCGCGTGCACAGGTGCACGCACACACGCATACATACATACACACACACTGCAATCACTTTGAACAGATTAAGTACTAACACACACACACACACACACACACACACACACACACACCACATGCACACGCTCACGCATAAACACACACACACACGCTAAAATCACTTTAGGCATTAAATTAGTGACCAACATACACACATGGACATGCTAAAAGAACAATAAGGCTAGGAGAATAAATTATTAAATAAAAAGCACAATAAAGATGGGTAACTCTCTTCATACACAACTTCAAGTCAATGCTGCTTGCACTATCGACTGAGCTTGCACGCAGGCAGCTAAAAGTACATTGGAACAAACCAGGTCACTTCATCAAAACAGGGAGCTCTAGGCTTGTCCTTATTCCGATCATTTGACAATTGCGCACAGCAGCAACAACAGAAGAAGAAATATGCAAACTGAAAGGTTTTTTTTAATTTTTTTTTATTTTTTTTTTTTTTTTTAAGACTGGTATAGCCTTTTTATCCTGAATATGCTCCACAGAATAAACGGACAATACAGAACAAACACATACATGTATACAATGACACAAATACACGCACAGACACCCTCCACCCCCAGCATACACATTATCACCACCACGACCACCACCACCATCATCTAACCTCCCTCATTCTGGTCATCCAAGCTTCGTCTGGGTCATTCTGTGGCCCTGAAATCACAAACACGAAACCATACAAAGTATGAAAAAAGAGAGAGAGAGAGAGAGAAAAAGGAATAGCATAGTGATGTAGTAAAATATAGCAATATAATGTAATAGAATAGAATGTGCAATATGTAATATAATATGACATAGCATAACACAGCATGACATAACAGATTAGAAAACGACAGAATAGAATAGAAAGCAATAGAACATAACTTAGCACAGCAAAAATGACATAGCATAACATAGTAATAAGTATATAATCATATTTCCATAATATGTATTCGTATGTGTATGCATAATTATATGTATGCGTGCGTGTTTTGTGTGTGTGAGCGCCTGTGTGTAAGTGTGTGAGTGTGTGTACGTTCATGTGTGTGTGTGTGTGTGTGTGTGTGTGTGTGTGTGTGTGTACACAGTTAGGTGTGTATGTGTATGTGTGTGTAGATACCTGTCTCTGGGAGCATTGTGTGAAAAGATGCACAAAGTCTAACTTAAAAGATTAAAAGACACACACAAAAAAGGAAGAAAACACAGGTTCCAATTGGATTACCTTGTGGACAGCGCCATCTATCAAGGGCCAACACGGCGATGATAGGGGCCAGAAAGGCGTGGGAACCGCCTTGAACTATGGGTAATCTGAGGACAGCAAACACCTATGATTGTAAAAATGGGAAACGTTTTGATCTCTCTCTCCCTCCCCCCCCCCCCCCCCAACACACACACACACACACACACACACACACACACACACACTCCAAGCATTCTATTTCTGCCTTCCTGTATATCTCAAATACTCTCTCTCTCATGCTTATTGCCAGTTACGGTAATGTATACATATCTTGTTATCGCCCCTCATTCATATGGGGCTATGGCCTAAATGAATAAATCATCAGCGTCTGCGTCTCTCTCTCTCTCTCTCTCTCATTGTTGTACCGAGCATTTAACGTAAGGGGGACACTGTGCTCTTAGCAGACTGTATACCTATATTTTTGCATGATCTTTCGTATGACAGTATAATTATGTTACATAACCCTTCATTTTGGTGCCTTGACCTATGATAATGAATAGACCATTCATTCATTCATTCATTCATTCATTCCCTCTCTTTCTGTCTTCGCGTGTTCTTCAGCTTTAGAAGAGAAAGAGAATAGAGAAGAAGACGAATAACAACAAGAGGAAGTAGAAGAACAACGACAACAACAAACAACAACAACCAAAAGCAAAAAAGAATAAGATGAGCAAAAGCAAGCAACAACGACAACAACAAGAAGAAGAAGACGACCTCCACCACCACGACCAACAACAACAACAGCAGCAGCAGCAACAACAAAAGCAACAACATCA
Source organism: Babylonia areolata (assembly GCF_041734735.1). Classification (NCBI taxonomy): domain Eukaryota; kingdom Metazoa; phylum Mollusca; class Gastropoda; order Neogastropoda; family Buccinidae; genus Babylonia; species Babylonia areolata. The sequence goes on along the minus strand of NC_134894.1, from coordinate 14,968,509 downwards.
GCAACAACAAGACCGTTCCACCACCACCAACAACAACGGCAACAACAACAACAGCAAGAACAAGACCATTCCACCTCTACCAACAACGGCAGCAGCAACAACAAAAAGACCATACCACCACCAACAACAATAACAACGGCAACAACAAAAGCAAAACAACAACAACAAGACCGTTCCACCACCACCACCAACGGCAACACCAACAACACCAACAGCAACAACAAAAAAGAAAGCAGACCTCACCTGACACCAACGGTACACTGAAGGACAGTGGCCAGTCCAGACAGGAACAGACTGATGCCGCACAGTCTGGCCCTGACGGGCCCTGGGTCCTCCGCGCACAGAAGCTCTGCCAGAAGTATGGGCATGGACAGACTGCCAGTAACAGTCATCAGGACGTGCTGGAAACAAAGGGAATAGACAAAGACACAAACTTTTGTTGTTGTATATGACTTATTTACGTTAAAAAAAAAAGGTTTTATCTATTTATCGATTCATTTACTTATTCATCTATTTATTTATTATATGACAAATAACAAATGCAGAAATCCATTTGCATCCAAACACACTTACCTATTTATTCATTGATTCATATATTTATCTATTCATTTAGTTATTCATTTGTTTATTCATTTATTTATTTATCATAAGCATGGCAAATAACAACTACAAAAATACAGTTGAAGAGTACAAACACGCTTATTTACTCATTTCTTCATTAATTTATCTATTCATTCATTTATCTATTTAGTTGTTTATCTTTTGGCAAATAACAAATACATAACTGCATTAATATGTTGATGAGTACAAACACGCTTATTTATTTATCCATTTATTTACCTTTTTTTTAATGGCAAATAACAAATACAAAAATGCATTTACATGTTGAAGAGTACAAACACACGGCCGCGTACACAAAGTATACATACTCAAGCACTCACACACATTTCGAGTATAAGCGTTTGCACATAATTAAGTGCGTGCCCTCAATTGTGATTCTGACGTTGCGCCCTTTCACACGGGTAGAATTACGTGCGTGAACCGCAACATACAAAGAAGCCTATAAACATAACGACACAATCTTGAATATAAAATAGAATTAAATGAAATAAACATTAAAAAGAAAAGAGAGGGAGAGAGACAGACAGACACAGAGACACAGAGAGAGACACAGAGAGACGGTACTGTACAGTCCTTGTGACAGGGGGGAACAATACATTATCAGGAGACATAAGATCAAACAAACAAACATACTATAAATCAATATTCTCATCACACACACAAATAATGCATATACCGAAAATGAGACAAACATAAAACAGCTGATAACATCGGTCAGCTCGACAATCCAAAATGAATAAATATTTAATTTTGCATACACATAAACACAATCAAAATTATCATCAAATAACATATCCTATAATAGTTGGGTTTTTTTTCATAAATGAATAATAGCAGTCACAGCGTAATTTTGTAAGATTGCTTTTTGTTTTGCTTTACTCATATTTGTGCATCTGAACTTCTGTTTATCATTTTGAGACAGAGAGAGAGAGAGAGAGAGAGAGAGAGATGGACAGACGGACGGAGAGACAGAGAAGCAGAGAGAGAGAGAGACAGACACACAGACACACAGAGACAGAGAAGCAGAGAACAAAAAGCCAAACAAACTCAACAGCAGCTACAAAAACAGACAGCAGGGCCTATAAAGTACGTTTTTAGGTGGAGACGAAAAGAATGGAGGGGTGGCATAATGGTCCAGAGTGCACAGCATTGAGATCAACACCGGACCGGGATTTGTACTCCCACCTTCATCGGGCCTTGAGTGGCGGTCTTTTGGATGAGAAACAGACGTCCCGTGAGCAGCATGTATTTAGCGCACGTAAAAAGAACCCACGGCAACAAACGTTTGGAAGGTTTCGAAGGAAAAATCCACATTGACAGTAAAACAAGTACGCTTGTAGATAGAAAAAAAAATCCAAAAATGGAGGTGGCGTATTATAATGTCGCGCTCTCCCCGGGAAAAGCTACCAGATTTTTTCACACAAATAAATCTGTTGTGGCAACAACAAAAAAACAACCACAAAAAACAAAAACAAAAAAAAACAAGCAAACAAAATGCAATACCGTGCAACACAAAACACGTGCACATCAGATCTTGTAAACAATGGAAAAACGATGTGATTTTCGAGCAGAGATATAGGCACTGGTCACAGTGACTGCTGCTGCTGCTGATGATGATGAGGAGGGGGGGTGATAATATTTACAAACAGGGAGTTATTTGCTCAACAGGCTGCCTACCAACAGGGGCCGTATTCAAGAGACCGTCATGCCTGCGGGCAAATGTGTGCCTGCGGGTAATCAACCTGAGACAAGTGCAAACTGCCAGAGGGTTTGCAATATCCGGTAATCAGGAACACAAAAACCTGCACGTGTTTCTACAAACCAGAAGGCGATTTACCCTTTCTAGTTGCCAAGGGTGACAGCCCACGAAGCAGAGGTAAATATGGCGAATCCTTTTGTTGCGTTGGTTCTGTTGAAGGAAAACAGGCGTTTTGCGGAGAGACCGTGTCTTTAATTCGGCCTCTGATGGTTTGATTTTATCCTTTGTTCGCTTGGCAGTCAAAAATGACGTATTCAGACTGGTAAACGTCATTCTATTCCATATGAATTACGTATGTCGCTGTGAAGTGAGTGCACTTGCAGAAGATAAATTATGGAATGCCCGAAGTTTGCAGATCACTGTTGGAATATGGCCACTGTGTCTGGCAACCGTTTCATAAAACACTATGCAGTGACATCGAGGATGTCCAGAGGCAAGCAACAAAACTCCTGGGCTCACTGAAAGAGAAGCCCCGAGAGACTGAGACTACTGGGGCTGCCAAGTCTGGAACACTGGAGGCTGCGAGGGGACATGATAGAAGTATTTAAATACCTCCATGGACATTATGATGTACAGAGGCCAGTGTTCCAGTCGTCACTCAGTGGAAACCTCAGAGGCAACACTTTAAAGCTCCAGAAACAAGGCTTTCGCCTTGGTGTCAGGGGGAACTATTTCTCTAATAGAGTGGTGACACAGTGGAACAGTCTCCCAGACTCCGTGGTCCTGGCACCGTCAGTCAATGCCTTCAAGAGCCGCCTAGACAAACACTGGAGGGGCCTACCTGGTCTGTACAACCCATCTTGTCAGAGCAACTGATTTGGTCTAGCCGCGCTTGCCACGCATGCAACCAATTCAGTGATAGTTTTTTTGGAACACGAACAGGCCTCGGGAGAGGCCTAAACCGTCGTCAAGTCAAGTCAAGTCGTCAAGTCAAGTCAAGTCAAGATCATCGAAATTCGTTCATTTCAGAGAAATATTTGAATCCCAACTCCGTTATTTTGTTTTATTTTTGCAGTTAGCTGGACAAGAGCTCTAGATAGAGGTGGCTCCATTGATGCTACTTATATGGATTGCCAGAAAGCGTTTGACAGTGTCCCACATCGCAGACTTGTCTCTAAGATCCACGCACATGTAGTATCAGGCAGGGCATTACTCTGGATCCAGGACGTTCTGTCTCAAAGGAAGCAGAGGGTGGTTGTGAATGGGACAACATCACAGCAGGCAGACGTCACAAGCGGTATTCCACAAGGTAGTGTTCTAGGACCCCTGCTGTTCCTGTTGTACATCAACGACCTTCCTAGTAGAGTGAAGAGTAATGTGATATTGTTTGCCGACGACACAAAGTTGTTCACACAGAGTGACCAAGTAGGTGCTTCACAAGTCCTCCAAGATGACCTAGACAACCTACAGCAGTGGTCTAGAGAGTGGCTCCTACACTTCCATCCAGAAAAATGCAGTGTAATGAAGCTAAGAAACTGCAAATCGGAAGCGATCTACTACATGAAAGGGAAAAACAACGGGGAGGAATACAACCTGGCACTTGGGAGTGTACATTGATAACAAGCTGAACTTTAAGACACATGTGGCAACAGTAACTGCAAAGGCTAACAAGATGGTTGGTATAATCAGGCGTTCCTTCGATTACCTATCTGAAGAGCTGTTTATACAATTGTTCAAGTCCCTGGTTAGACCCATTTTGGAGTATGGGCATTCGGTCTGGAACCCGCAGTCAAAAACATTGTGCAGAGAGGTGGAGGACGTCCAGTGACGGGCAACGAAACTGATTGGTCATCTGAAGAACAAGCCGTATCATGAAAGACTCACTTTGCTTAAGCTACCCAGTCTAGAGCACAGGAGGCAGCGAGGTGATATGATCGATTGCTACAAATACATACACGGAATATACAAGACCAACAATCCCGAACTATCACCTGCAGTGAGTAGAGACAGAAGAGGCAACAGTTTAATGTTAAATAAATCACAGTGCAGACTGAAAGTGCGCAGCTCCTTCTTCACAGAGCGAGTCGTTAATAAATGGAACGGTTTACCAGACGGTTGTGACTGCCCCAACCATGTTATCTTTCAAGACCAGGTTAGACGCTCATTGGGCCAACTCTCCAAGCATATATGATCCAGTATGCTATCATTAGGCCACGCATGCTGGTATACTGTATCCAGTTGAACGACGAACAGGCCTTCCAGGCCTAAAACGTCTGATTCCAGTTCAAGTTCAAAAGCAGAAAGGACAATGTGTCAGAATGCGAAAGTGGCCCCTAGATTTGACAAACTGCTGACTCTAATCGATGCTTTGCCACAGAAGCTTTTTTTTTTTGTTTTTGTTTTTTTGTTTGTTTGTTTGGTTGGTTGGTTGGTTTTGGTCACACTGTGGCGCGGTGCGAAGTAAAAGAGCATGTGCAGAAGGGTATCCACGGAATTTTTAATTATAGACCACGGGTTAGGTTAGCTGCCTGAGTGCACTTTGTGTGTCTTGAATACAAAGATAACTTGTCTTCAAGGTAAACTGTAACCACGGTTCCCTGCCCTGTCAAGGGTAACTTGCAAAATTATTTTTGTCTTGAGTACGGCCCCTGGGTAGAGACGACTGACAGCTGCCATTGGGCGCTCATCATTTGTTTCGTCATTCATTCAGATTTCAGTCACACACACATATACACTCATACAGACATACAGAGAGAGAGGGGGAGGGGGGGAGGGGCTTGACGCTTTTGACTTTGATGTTTTACTGTTATTGACTGAATATTCCTTGTGATAGTGGGAAACAAATACATTTTCGAGGAACACAAAATCAAACAAACAAACAACAAAATCTAAACCGATATTCTCGACACACGTACATCGAAACGCAAAAAACGAAAATGAGAGACTGACATGAAATAGATGGTAACATTTGTCAGCTCGACCATCCACAATTAATGAACAATGTTATATAAACATCCACATACACGTAAAAGCACACATGCATGAGCATATATCAAATATCAAACCAGTGAATATTTTATGAGAGTGAATCATTTCGGCCACAGCTAATTTTGTGGAGTTTTTTTTTTTTTCTTTTCTTTTTTTTTCTTTTTAAGTTTTGTTTTGTTTGTTTGTTTTATGTTGTTGTTGTTTCTTCATATTCAGGCACCTAAACTACTGTTAATCGTTTTCCTTCGAAAATCCCATGCTTCAGAAATATATTTGGTGCACTTGTTTGATACTATCATAACAATTTGTTTCCTCTGTTTGGAACATACTTTTGAATGAAAAGAACCAACTATATTTTCTTTGTACTCCATTTGTGAATGCCAGTTTTGTTTGTACGAGGCAATCAGTCTATCTTTGAGTTCGGAAATAAACCCATTTTCATACCTACATCCTATCTTTGAGTTCGGAAATAAACCCATTTTCATACCTACATCCTGGCACATCCACACTATTCCAAATCCATTTTCTATTAATACCATCCTCACAAAGTATGTTCAGTTTTGCTTCCCTGCTTCTTGTTGTACCAACATCATTTCATAAGTCTGTCTACATAACCTTGTGATAGGTAAACGTGTTATCTTAATCCAGCATTTAATACATTTTACAAATGTTCTTAAATATTGTGGGTATTGTGGGTATCTGCCTGTTTCCCCATTCAAAATCTCATTTGATGAATGCAGTGGAACACCAGGAAAACCTTTAACAGCAAATATGTGTACTTTTTCCATATCATGAAGTAAACATGAGTAGTTTGCAGCATACATTCTTCTAAGATTAGTGTACCATCTTTTAAATCAGTTGCGTTGTACAATGGACTCACCTCTTGGGGCAACATAACTTGCTATTACAACTTTGTCTTCATTAAAACACATTTATCAACGTTAACTGCATCAGTATTGCTAATGTCCAGTTTGATTTCTTTTACAAACTTCCGAAAACACTTTGTGACCAATAGCAGCACACCACCAAAGTTCCTTCCAAAGTAAGAAAGTTTGTTTGTTTTTTTTTTTGTTTCTTTTTTTTTGTGGGGGCATGAAATTGAGAGAGAGAGAGAGACAGACAGACAGACAGACAGACAGACAGACGGACGGACAGACAGAGACACAGAGAGACAGAGAACTCAGAACTCAAAGTAGGGTTGTTGTTTTTTATTGAAGGATTAAGATTTTAGGCATGGCCTATTCTTCCAATCGGTCTTTGAGAGAGAGGAGAGAGAGAGAGAGAGAGAACTTTGAATTCAAAACGTTTTCTATTCAAGGATTAAGATTTTAGGATGGCCTATTCTTCCAATCTGTTCTTGAAAGAGAGAGAGGGGGAAGGGAGGGGGGCAAAGGGGGGCGATACGTGGGGAGTGGCGGCGTTGAATACAGCATGCTGACTTGCAGATGTGTTTCGATTTAACTATCCTCAAAAATAAGGAAACAAAGAAAGGCATGCAGTGCAGTTAACTTTGGGTACACGAGGACATAGCGTACTCAACGATCAACAACAACAAAAACAACAACAAATTAAACCGAGAATAATGGCATGCATTCACAGCACCCACCTGCAATGCCAAAATGAGGGTGACATGAATGGGAGGGGCGTGGTGGACCTTGTACAACATTCCTTCCTTCTCGCCCGGAGGTCTGGGTTTCCTGTCTTTGGTGGTATCTTGTTGACAAGTCTGGTTGCCCAGGGTGACAGCACACTCATCTTTCGTGGTGTGTTCCATTGCCTTCGTCTTGCGGGCTGGAACTGGAAGGTTCTGGATGTTTTATTTTATTTTCTATCGTAGTTTATTCTATCTTATTTCATTTCATTTTATCTTATTGTAGTCTTTAACCATTTGCAGAGACCCAGTCAGAGACACACCACCGACACACCTGGAGAAATCACGTGAACAGTTCTTCTGTTCGGCGCCCCAAAGACTTGAAGGAGGTGAAGAAGTAAATTTTATCTTACTTCATTTATTTGCTTTTTTTTTTTTTTTTTTTTTTTTTTTAATCACATCACTTCATTTATATCACGATGAGAGTTCCGCAGAGTGTTTCTTGTTATCAATGTGAAACGTTGTCGCAGTTTTTCTTTCTTTCTTTTTTTTTTTTCCTTTTTTTTCCTCACATAATAATTATTATCGGTAATAACCGTCTGTCGTTTTATCTTATGCTGTGTGCAGTATCATCACCCTTCTAAATGGTACGTCTTCGAAGGTAGTCTTTCCAAACTGCTTGTTTGTGAGTTCTTCCGCCTCAATTATTTCTCCTTTGTCGTTGAATGTAGAAGTTTCTTTTGCAGGTTTTTTTGCTGACGAAGCTTCCTTCCGTCTTCAGGGTAAGGAAAAAATTAACTGTGTGTGCTAAGTGAGTTTCCGGTGTGTGTGTGTGTGTGTGTGTGTGTGTGTGTGTGTGTGTGTGTGTGTGTGTGCGTGTGTGTGGTGTGTGTGTTATCCCAAAAAGAGTCTAATTACTTCCACTCACGTGATAGGGCATATGTTACTGCGACAACACACAACCGGGCGCAATAGCTGAGTGGTTAAAGCGTTGGACTTACGATCTGAGGGTCCCGGTTTCGAAACTCGGTAACGGTACCTGGTGGGTAAATGGTGGAGATTGTTCCGATCTCCCAGGTCAACATATTTGCAGACCTGCTAGTGCCTGAACCCCCCTCCTGTGTATACGCACGCAGAAGATCAAATACACACGTTAGAAATCCTGTCATCCATGTCAGCGTTCGGTGGGTTACAGAACAAGAACATACAGTACAAGGTCGACTGTGGGGAACTTCTTCTTTGAGGACTTTGTACTGTCCAGCTCTCCCTAGAGTTTTTAATCACGGAAACAAGAACATAACCAGCATACACACCCCTGAAAACGGAGTATGGCTGCCTACATAGCGGGGTAAATAAATAAAACGGTTCATACACGTAAAAATGTTACATGTCTGAGTGTGCATGCGGGCGTGCCTGGAATCTGACTGAATGACACAGGGAACGAATGGTGTGCACCCAATGGCAGCTGTCAGTCGGCTCTACCCAGGCAGGCAGGCCGTTGTGCAAATGACAACCAGTTTGTAAAGCGCTTAGAGCTTGATCTCTAAAAATGTATCCATGTCATGTCATATCAAATCAACCCCCACACTCAAGTGATCTGAAAGATTG
>NC_134894.1:14950002-14955002 GCF_041734735.1 Babylonia areolata | reverse complement strand
GACGTCCCTTGAAAGGGGCAACTGTCTGCCTGTCTGTCTGCCTGCCTGTCTCTATCTGTCTGTATTTCTGTCTCTGTCTGTCTGTATTTCTGTCTCTGTCTGTCTGTCTGTCTGTCTGTCTCTGTCTGTATTTCTGTCTGTGTCTGTGTCTCTCTCTGTCTCTGTCTGTCTGTCTGTCTTGGTTGAGAGTTCGGTCTTTTAATATTTTGAGCGCTTTGGAAACATTTACAAGCGAACATTCTGACTTCGGCGAAATGATTCGTTTACATAACTTCATGAGTTTCCCTCCCCTGCACCTGCCGTTAAATCCTCCACACGAGACAGGCGTTGAGGTGGGGTTGCAGTATTTGAAAAGAAGAACTTGATGCCACACATTACCCAAAAACGTCTGTGATGTGAAGATTTCTTCTTAAAACAGATTTTGCTGCAGATGCTTTTCGATGTGGATTCTCAGCTGTTCAGCTGAAAATGTCCTGAACTCTGCCATCAAAAGCAACAGAAGATGCAGGGCTGTGGAAAGACAGGGTGTTTATCATCTGAATTAAACTTTTATTCGTTTCAGACCAAACCAGTGGGTGCATTTCCAAATGAATAACGGTCAGAACACATTATCTGACAAATTTTTGCCCTGTTCACATGAACCGACCACATTCACGAAATCATCTTTTTTGACAGCTATTGATTTGTATGTGTGTATATATATATATATATATATATATATATATATATATATATATATATATATATATATATATATATATATACAAGAGTGTTACAGATGTATTGAAAAAGTTTCCCGTGGTCGGTTTACAAATAGATCAAAAGATTCCGACTGCCAATATTACCGTCACTGGATGAAGGCAATTACAGCGAGCAACCCCAAGGCTTTCTTGTATAATTCTTTTGTCTCCTGGTCAAGACCAATCATAAGTCTGATTTATCGCTTTCGTTTGAATGCTCTTTGTACAAAATATTGCAAAAACACACAGTGTTTATGCGGAAAAGAAGTTGATGTCTATCACATACTTGTCGAGTGTTCCAGGACAAAACTGGTCTTTCAAAAACTCACTGACCAGTTTCCACTGAACACGTCTTCGTCATCAGAAGATATATTGAATAACTATTCATTACTCCGACAAATCACAGAATATTTCAAAGTCCAGTAGGTATCTACTTTTGATTGATTATATTTTTGTTATAATGATTATGCTTAATCCTGTTACAGGAATATTTGAAATAGTTATGCTTTACTCTCCGTTAGTTCAATATTTTGTAGTTCTTCCTGTTAACTTCTGACACTTTTTATGTCTCTTTTCCTGTGTCAGTCATCCCACCACCTCTTCCCATCGCCCCACTCTCCACCCCCTAACCCCCACACACATGTACTACTCCCCCCCTCCAATATTATTTACCAGTCAAAAGACGTTACACTAAAGAAAGAAATCGGGAGTGGCACTCAAAACATGGTAATAAATAGCGTTCACAGAAACTGGATAAGAACGTCTGTTGGTATTGAAAAACGTTTCACCTTGCATCTGCAAAGAAACGACAAAATGCTCATTTTGCAAAATGACCAATTCTGGAAGAATCTCGTTGTAGGTGTTGATTTATATCAGTCCATTCGTTCTTTCCTCGGTGCTCTTGGGAAGATTATGAGAGGAACAGGCTTTGGAGACATCATCATTCAGCCGGACATCTGCGCTGGTGGCTCCATTGGAGTCATTATGATCGGAAAACACAACCATGTTACCAGAGTCCATAACACAGTGTTGGAAGGTCTGGAGCAGCTTTTCAAAGACTCACCAGACACAAAAGAACTCTTCGAAGAAACCAGTTGGCACTTTGGAGATCCCAACAAACAGAGCGAAAAAAAGAAGAAAAGGAAAAAAATCCAAACAAACAAACGAAAAAACACAAGAGCCTATCAACCGATTTCACTGTTTGTATGCAAGGTACAAGAAAGAGGTTGGCAAGAAAAGAAATATGGTGCAGTTTGGCAGTGCACATGACTTTGGGAGATAAGTGGGACTGGAAAGAGGGTGGGGGCCGGGGGCAGCGGGGGGTGGGGCCCGGGGGGAGGTTGGGGGGCAGAGGGAGACATCAGTATTTACTGGGCTGTTTACAGATTGGGGATTTAGGTACACAGTCCAACTAAAGTCGGTCAGAAGTTCATCAGATCGACTTTTTTCTTCTTATCAAATCTCTCTCTCTCTCCCTCTCTCTCTCCCCTCTCTCTCTCTCTCCCTCTCTCTCTCCCTCCCTCCTCCCTCCCTCTCTCTCTCTCTCTCTCTCTCTCTCTCTCTCTCTCTCTCTCTGTCTCTGTCGGTGTATGTAATAGTAACCTTGAAGGTAGTTTCACATACATTTCTGATTCAGGATCCATTGTCAATGATTACTTTATAGCATCTGTTAATCTTTTCGAATCCTTATTTGATAAGGTAACACTACAGGTAACAGAAAGATTTGAATCTGATCACTTACCTCTTGCATTGTATGTTAAGAATCAGTCTATAAGGCAATGTGATGATAATTATATTAATGATATGAATCTTTCAATAATTGAAAATTGTTGGAAGTCTGTTTATTTTCACCGTTTCTCCTTTTCTATGAAATCAAATAAGTATCACAAGAGGCAAAATAGGTATTTTAAGGTGTACACCATTAGTAACGTCAATTCAGTTTCAGTTTCAGTAGCTCAAGGAGGCGTCACTGCGTTCGGGTAAATCCATATACGCTACACCACATCTGCCAAGCAGATGCCTGACCAGCAGCGTAACCCAATGCGCTTAGTCAGGCCTTGAGGGAAAAAAAGAAAAAAAGGTGAATAAATAATAGATAAGCTTACACAAATAAATAAATAAATAAATAATAACTATAATGTAAAAAAATAAATAAATAAGATAACAATGATGATAAATAAGGAAATAGATGTAAAACATGAAGACACACATTCACATATACACCCACACATGCATAACAGATATGCACCGAACATGCAGTTTCACAGATATGAAAGCACAGTCAAATACATATAAACGTACATGAGCTCCAACACACACACACACCACACACATTACCCTGCACCTCCTCTACCCCCCTCCTCCACACACTCATTTCTAGTCTACGTATCACAGCTTCCAACACAGCTTAGTAACGTCAAACCTGTTTTAATTACTAAAATTAAAAAGGCTGGGTTTGGCAAGAAGCATCCTGGTTTACCACAATTGACCAATAAATGTCATACTGTAAATGCCGGGCAGTATACGTCACAACACAAACATGTCAAACTCAGAGGTTAAGCAAACTACAGCAGGTCCACAGTCCATGGTCTGTTGACCAAAGAATCACAAAGGCAAGTTCTGGTACACTGTTCGGAGATCCCACGAAGATGGAAAGTTTACTTCGCTGACAAGTTACAGTCACGACGTTTTGGTGACAACGGCTTCTCCAAGAGAAGAGCCAACACGCCGTAGTTTTCGCTAGATATTAGTAGTCAATAATTTTCCCCAACCCCACTATATAGGCACCTACCAACAAGCCTCTGGGGCTCTTACACCAGGTCGCTCTCACACCGAGTCTCTCTTACGACCAACACCCTCAGCTCGCTCTGACCGGCTCTCTCTCCCGGCGCCCGACACACAAACGTGTGTTGGGGACTGCTAGCCCGGGGAGAGCTAGACACGACTCTTCTTTGCACAGCAGGTATGGATCTTTAACATAGCCTCCATATTCTAGGGAGTAGTATTCTGAAGTTAGTGATGCCTAGGATGTTGTCAGCTATGGAAATGCTTAGAGGATGTTGCTTGATTTAGAAATGTTTGATTTAAATAAATTTATTTGTGTAGTAACTATGAATAAATGAGATGCTAAACATTTAATTACTGCCTGTGTCTGTGTTTAACAAATTTATATCTTGCTCCTTCTCTGTATGATTGAAGGTTTGAAGAGCATGTTCGCACACCTTCACTGTGTCATGTCGGGATAGTCTTCTCGTCTCACTCTGTCTCTGGGCTTGTCTTGGTGCTCTGTGTCGTACTAGTCAATGAATTCAGCTCGGGACCTACCATGTAGAAGTTAATGGAAGAACAAGCTCCCTTCTTTAGAACAACCAATCTCTCACGCTGTCATAGGGTATAATCCGCGAAGCCATTTCGTGTGATAGAAATACACGCGAACTTCCCGTCGTGTGATAGTCAGTGGAGGTAAACACGTATTCCTTTCGTGTGATAGTTGGTGAAGATGACTCCCCAATTCCATATAGTGTAACACCACGTAGGGTAGAAGTTCACGCGTATTTACCGTCGTGTGATATAAGTACAAGAGAAGTTGTATATAGCAAAAAACCTTATTCATGTTGATGTAAATAAAGCTTTGGATATGTTCAATCACACTGTTAAAGAACAAGCTGGGTTTATGAAAAAGCGGGTATTTTTGAATAAAAATTGGTTTGATCATGAATGTAAAATGGAGAGACGACGTGTACGAATATTACTGAGGGCATATAGGAAAACACTGGATAAAGATGATCGCATTTTATTTTGTATTGCTAGACGTGAGTATAAAAATCTAAACAAGAGGAAAAAGAAAGAATATAATAACCCATTAGTAAAAGAACTTTTGAATTCTGTAAAAAGTCAGGAGTTCTGGGACACAATGCACAAAATTTCAAAAAAGAAAACACAACCTTTAATTGATATTTCTATTCAGGAATGGTTTAACCATTTTTAAAATGTGTTAGAAATTAATGAGGAAGAGGAGGTAGCTGATGATATGTATGTAGAAAATGACAGAGAAAATATTGTATTGGACAGACCTATATCTCAAGAAGTAATTCTTGCTATTAGAAAACTAAAAAATGATAAGTCTGCTGGTCCAGATGGGATGATTAGTGAGTTTTTCAAAAATGGAGGGGATATAACTGTTAACTTTTTAGTAAAGCTTTTTAATTTTTTGTTTCATACTGGGGTTTATCCAAACAACTGGACAGAATCCATAATTTT